>NW_011367630.1:37868-68441 GCF_000735185.1 Notothenia coriiceps | reverse complement strand
ATACACACACACACACACACACACACACACACACACGCACACACACACACACACACACACACACACACACACACACACACACACACACACACACACACACACACACACACACACACACACACACACACACACACACACACACACACTCTCATATAATTGGAGACTTGTGATTTAGATACTAAATGTAGCCAAATCAGTGCTGACATTGACTCCAGCGTCTGTGTCATGCTGCTTTATCTTTCTCAAGGCAAGTTGTAAATATTGTAAAGGCCTTTATTTTTATCCCTTTTTAAAAATATGTCTTAAGGCAGACTCTCCGCTGCTCTTTTCACCTGTATTTGGGACAGTACACGGAGAAGGCATTAGCCACAGATGTTCAAAGATATGGCTGACTGAGATTACTGTTTTAACTTTTATATTTTTAGATCACTATTTTGACTACTCAGGCTCCCAGAGACCGAATTAAAATGTATTTTGTATAATGCATGTAAAGCATTGTATTAATACCTTTGATTGGTCTCTCTTTGGACTATGTTGTTTTTGTACTCGGGGCTGTAACCAGACTTTTAGATAAACTAAGGCATGAGTCCAAATGATCGCACTGCAACCCCTGCCTCCTTAGAAACGATTGACTGGCGCCCTAAAAAAGTGAATAATGATTTTCACCTGCATTTTCTTCTTTCATTTGATTGTTTGTAAACTGTAGCTTTAACACCTTCTCCCCAAAGGCAGAGATACAACTCTGCCGGAAAAATATTACTAAATCCCTTGGTTTGAGCTTTTAGTTCAATCAATTTTTAGAATAAACTCGATGCAAGAGTACACTTAAAAAGCAGTAGATTGTAAACTCAGGTTTTTTATGATCTGAGGAGTAAAATCCCAACTTCCCCAAAATAATAGTGAAAACATGTCCTCTGTGTCTTCAGTGGTAGCTACACAATCTTTACTGCTGCTCACATTTATTCAAACACTCCACATACATGCAAATCAGGTTGACTGGAGACTCTGAACTGCCTGGAGGTTTGAATGTGAGCGTGAGTGAATGTCTTTGTGTGTTAGCCCTTTGATGGATATCCACTGTGTCCTGCTGTACTCGAAGTCTCCAGTAACCTCAATAGGGATATGTGAGTAACAATGTCTTGAAATAGTAAGCAAGCACATCTAATCAGAGTCCCAGAATAGTATCATGTTTTACAGTGTGGGAGCTTTTTATTGTTCCTTTATGACATTGTAAACCTTCCTCCTAAATAGGATAGTACCTGCTTTGGGATCACTTTATTTTGGTGCTTACATGTAGACCTGCACCTGACTGCGGTCTATTTATATCTCTTGCCAGCTTGGCAATGCTTCCTGGTAGCCTTTGAGGACAGAGAAATTCCTCCATCAAACTCAGGGTCCATCTGTGCCCACATTCCTCCCAAAAGGAGCCATCCTCCATAATTATAGCGTTCTTCCATCACTCTGTGTAAGAACAGGCTCCAGGAAATTGACTTGATATTAATCTGAAAAAAATTACCAAGAAAGGAAATTAGAAGGGGGAGTTTTCTCTGACATTGATTGGGTTTTAAAGGAAAGATGCACACATTGCATGGCTCTTGAAGCATAAATAGATATTTTAGTTTATTGATCATTTTTAAAATGCATAGTATATGTCAAGCTCTAAAATTCATGCTGAATGGAGTTTATTTGACCTAATATGTTCTCTTTGACTTGCTGCAGCTCATTACATCGATACCGATCCAGATTCACCTGAAAATCTGGGTCACTACAGAAATAGCTTTGTGGCTCACTCTCCCAAGATGGCAGCTCTGATGAATTTGTGGCTGTAGGTCACTGGGACAATGGTTTGAGTGAAAAAGTGAGGATAAGGGCAGGAGCTTGCTATTTAATTCCTGCCTTTAATCTAGAAAAAAGTTTTCTTTTGGAGGAGTTTGTTTATGCGGGCCTAAAGGGATCCTTCAGGTGCTTTCTGATCCAATAAGAAGCACAGATTTGTTTGCGCTTTAAAATCCTTAATCACATATTATCTGTAGAACACATAACTATGTGGGATGCAATCCAAACAATGATTATTAATATACTGTATATTCTTCATGGACTACAGGTACTGTGTGTCATATTAAATACAACTTACAGTATTTCTTTTTGGTAACCTGTGAAGTGACTCTTCACCCTAGAGACCCTAGAGTTGTAGTTCTTCTCATACGTCCTTTTCAGCCTGCAACCAATATGAATTTTAGCTGGGTTTAAGTGCAGGTGTTGAATGACATAATAGTGGTGGGCAGTTCAGTCCTGAAGCTGAGGAGTGAAATGATACTGTTGGATAGAAATGGTTCTCTGAGAGCAGCAGGAATGGAGCAGGGATCAGAGTGGATAAGAGCAAGGACAGAAGGAAGAGTTGAGATTGAAAGGAAACAAGAGGAAAATGGTAAGGTTGGACAAAGGTAAGCCTGGATAAGTCTTTGACAAGTGAGCTCTGGATTCGAGAAAGCCAGTCAAGTTTGTTTTATTCATGCTGTGGACAACTACCGCTTTACCATCCATTTTTTTACAGCGATGCACAAACAACAACCAGAATACCAATGCTACCAAATTGTATTTTGTGCTCCCTCTTTTATGTGAAGATTTCTGATTGCGGCAGATCTCCCTGCCAAGCTGAAAATTATTTAATGATTCAAGGTTTTCTGACTCCCCAGAATTTACTGGCATTCTCATCTCTTATTCTCTTTAATCACATCCACTTTGAATCCAAACCTGCTTCACACACATTTAAAATTCTCCAAAAGCCCTTCTGTAACTCCAAAGCAAACTATTTGGTAGCCTGGCACCCAGTAATGTGTTAACTAATGGGGTGTTGAATGAAGTTATTTGCTATTTCTGCTAAAGAATAACAATTCACTAAACAGAATATTGAATTCACATTATTGTAGACTCTCCTTGATTTGTATGACCAAGATATCTCCCAAGTCTATTTCTGTAATAAATTATTGAAAGGAAGAGGCATTGTGTATTTCACCGAGCAAAAGGCATCCGAACTGCAAAATATATTTCAGCAAGACTGCCAAGCTGCTGCGCTTTATTTGACTTGATTTTGCTATTGAAGAAATAGCTAAAGGAAAGTCATTACCCAGCGTACACACACTTGCAAGCTGCACCCGAAGACTCCTCAGGGTTGATTCTAATGATACCCATGTGATTTATCCAGCAGATCCACGATCAGTGTGTGAAAAGAAATACAGAACTGACCTAATAAGCCATATCTGTGCCTTTGTATCCCACTGCTTTTTGAAAGAAGAGGAATCAGGGAACGTTATCACAAAAGACGTCGAAAATGTGACATATTTCCTCGGGGATGATTGTGCTTTGTGTCTCGGTGGCCCACTTTACTCCATATTGATGCTTTGCTCCTCAGCTGCATCACATGTAAAGTTATTTTTTAGTCGATCAATTAGCAAAGGTTTAGAACACACGACGTGACGGCATAATTACCTCTATTAAGGAAATGTTTACTCTTTGCGTTTAATTGTTTAGCACAGTGAGAAAAGACTTGTCGTATTGGGTTGTATGAAGATCCTCAGTTCCCCTTTTAATCTGAGAGTTGCACCCTGTACCCATGCAAAAACACAACGCTGCTAAAGATAAAAAGCGACCAAAACAGTAGAGCATGTATACAGTGTTGAATGGCTCATAGAGGATATTTATGTAATCTTGTGGCACCAGGGCTGAGTCAAACCCGACTCTGAGCCGCTGTTGCAGAGAGAGGCCCAAGGACAGTAGCAAATGTACTAAATCCCTGGTAGACACAGAAAGTTAAGACACGCAGTGCTGCAATAAAACAAAGCCCAACCCATTTATCTGAGCATCCCACACAACCTCTGGCCCAGATTTACAGCCCCAGGCATCCAGAGCCACCAAATCTTCTGGCAGCCACTGCCACAGATATTGATAGGAAGAGCGGGAATCCCACCAAGGAATTCTGAGCTGAAGGCCTGAAGGGGTGAACTTCCCAAAACATGAGCTCTCCCTTAATGGTTCAGAAACAAACTATAACATGATATTAAATGTTATGTACTATAATCACATTGTAAATTGGGATACAATGTCCTATTGATTTTTGCTCCTTCTCTGAACTTGTCTAGCAAGTATCTTGCACTATGTGGCATTAAGAGTTTATGGATTGTTTGACAAAGCCCGGTCTTTGATGAGCATGTCTACCCCCCGGAGACGGAACACAGCCGCTATTCTATCAAGAGCAAAATGCCTGTTTGGAAACAAATAAAAAACAGGCCCTTTCTCATCATTAGATCTAAAGCACTTAATCCTGCACAAAGACAGCACTCCTCTTAAAACTAAAAACATTTGCTTTGTTTCTATCACATATGGATTTCCTTCTTGGAGTAAGTCTGCATACCAAGTTGCTAATGCTAACTTGTGGAGTCAGAGTGCAATCTTCACCATTATGACCTTCTTAATAAGGTCAACCCAAGGGTGTGTTAACCGTATACAGATGCCTTTTAAATAATTCAAAAGTAGAAGTGTAGCGCTGAGATAGAAAAAGGAATGTGTCTTAACAAATGCTTTTCCTCCTGAAAACTTAAAGCATTGCAATTTGCCACTGTCATACGGCCGGCTTTGCATAAAAATCCGGATTTCATTCGAGTAATTTTTTTTCCTGATTTATATTTTTTCACTGGCAACTCATAAAACATGAAAATGTACAATACAAATCACCCACACACATAAACTCAGAATGAGACACACCTACACAGGCCAGTATTTATGCCAGCCAGGCTTTCTGTTCACTACAGAGATGAATATTGGTAAGGGCTCATGTGCTGCTCTGGCTCTGAGGGCTTTGCTTTTAGTGGCTATTAAAATAGCAGGGAGGCCTTGTAGTCACATGAAATTTTACAGCAGTTGTGTTTGCTCCTCGCAGAAGCTCCAAGGCTCTTCAGCTAGCGAACAACAATGGCCTTGTTGTTCCTTCTCATCTGCGTTCATGCCTGGTAAAAGGAACATAAACTCTCTCCCCTCTGCAAGCCCGGTAGTAGCATTTGTATCTGCACAGTTCAGGCACATAGGAATAGTTTTTCAAAGTGTCACCGTTTAGGGCATGGTTTGGATGTCAGCAGCCAACTGAATAAATAATGCGCACTCAAGTTGCATTTGATGTAGCAGGATCCAATCTGATATGACTTATCACTCAAGGTAGCTAACATCCAAATGTTAGAGGAAAACCCTTTTTTCCCCTCAGGTTGCTAATGTAACATGGAACAGGCAGGATGTTTATAGCTGTTCTACCAACAAAGACATTAGGGGGAATGTTTAAAAAAAGTAGATGAGAGAAGTTGTTTCACAAGAGCAAAATTGATTCAGAAATCGTTCTTCATGTGAAAGTCTGCTTGCATGCAGGGAGTTTGAGTACATATACAATATCTACAGTATGTGTTGTGATTGCAGGCGCATTTGCTTCAAAGTAGGCAGAGTAAAGGAAGTGAGATACAGTAGTAGCTCACAGTGCGTGCTGTGTGCAGTTTTTGAGGAAGTACAGACAACCCGAGGCCGAATTTGCCTGCAGTGTTTGGACATGGCCTACTTCTAAGCATTCAGTCATTAATGTGGTATTCTCTGTTTAAAATACACAAATTGGATTTTAATTAATTCCCAGAGTTCTGTGTTCAGAGGGTCTTTTCATCCCAATACATTCAGTGCTGAAATTCAACACAATGTATATACATTATGCTGTTGATAAAATATAATGGATTTTTAGAAGTGTTGACATCCTGTCCGTGGTGCCTTGCTAAATGACCTTGAGTACCCTCAGCTTCATAGGGTGTGTGTGTTCGATACCGTAGTGGCCTACTCTTGTCTCACGGACTTTGTAGTGCCTGTGTGTGTTTGAATCATTTCCTGCAGGAGACACTCTAAGTGCAGCGTCTAGGACTCAGGCGTCAGCAGTAATATCAGGGCAACCTCTCCTCTCTCCTCTCCTCTCCTCTGTGTGCAATGGCATGGGGGATAGTGAAGCATTAGAACTCATGAATTATAGCCATATTGTTAGCTCAATGTCACGGGACATAGTCGTGTTTCTGGTACCACCATGGCATCCGTCAAACACTAAAAAAGGAGGAATTAGGGATTATGAAATGTGTATTAAGTGCATCATTGTGCACACTGTTTTGGACTTTCTTGATAAATTGAGCCAATTTCACTGAATAATGCTGCACTGAATTACGATGCCACATTTGTCACAATCTGTTGTGAGCTTAAGGCTGCTCTCCTGTTTGATCTGTAGGCTGCCGTGCTATCGCAGAGCCAGGTACGACGCTGTACTCTGTATCATAGTAAATGGATCTTTGCGTTTCCTAAAGACGGGCGGGAAAAAAAAGAGAAACCGGTGCAATAACAAAAGATGCATTACCTAATAGATTTGGCAGAAATACAGAGTTCAGGGCGGTCTGATAAAGCTGGGTTACAGTACTTTAATCAATCACTAAGAACACGAGCCAATTTAGGAAGAAGCTTGACATTCAAGATAGGCTTTCAGACAGGATTAGAAATAGTGAATGGAGAGTAGACATATCTGCCAGGGCAAACCCAAAGGACTGTTGTCAGGGGACATGTTCCCTCCTCCATGTGTGATATTGAGGCACGTCTCTGACTCACCCCCTCACACAACCACTCCCACCCCCTTTCATGTCTGAAAAGTCACATTCTGTCTTCCCGGTCTTGCCCCTCAGTTACACAAATGCAGATTTGGTAGCAAGACAGTGCTGGTCTCCTCTGTTGTTTACAGCCTTCTTCAAGAAAGGGCGCTGTCATTTAAAATGTCCCTCGGAGCTCATCACAGTCTGGAGAAGTCTTTGGCCTTTCTAATAATATCTAGAATATCAATGTGTAAATGCAGTGAGCAGTAAGACGGTGGCTCTTCTATGCAGACAAATGGGAGAGTCTCTGGAGGGAAAACAGCTGCTTTCTTTGCCTCGAGGACATGGTTCTGATGGTTTCTTTCTTTTTTTAAGCAAACTACACCAATGAAGCCTTTTCATTTGCTCTGCAACACATTCAAATAACTGGACACCATAAACATGTAAAGATAAATGTGAATATATCCTTAAATGGAATTAATGAATCTATTTTCAAAAGCTTTCAGATTCCCTGAAGGGAAAACCTAGCATTTAGCTTCAGCCCTATAGCCTGGGATCAATGGGGGGAAAGCCAGGGGCTGTGATGCAGCTGGATAAAGGGGAGGTTCAACTGCGGTGATTGATATCACCTCACTAATCCCTCCACATCTCCTCTAAATCCACCTGGCTGTAGCTCGGAACGAGCCTGTAATGTGATGAATTAACATGTCAATGCTCCAAACCACATCAACATCTCCGATTGTCATATTTTTTTTATGTGGATTATTAATTATTGAAATGAAAGCAGTCAGGATTATATTTTTTCTTAGATTTATAAATCTGTCTTCAGGCTTTCCTGATGCTGTGAAGTACTATACAGCTCGTGTTCAAGATCAGATGGCATTTCACAGCAAACCTTTATCTGAAATGTCAAATATTGTATGCCATATAGTCTTTCTGGATATTAAAGAGCTATTCACCTCTTATTAATAGCTGATAGAGGCCATGTGGCGCGGCATGTGTTCGTTTGGTCTTTGTTTACGCTGAAGATGAAGGTCACCCCCTCATTAGTGCAGCAGCATCTTTTTTGATGTTGTGATATACATAGTAATCAAGCGTGGCTCACATCACTGTTTACTGTTGACCTTTAGTTAAAAGCACATCACTGTCGAGTCGATTCCAAACTTAATTATGCTCCCATAAAACTCCAGGCATCATGTACACTGGACAGACCCCATTTAATCTGCTGTCATTAGGCTACAGTAACCCTGTGCTCCCTCTGTAAATAGGGCCAACACCATAATGCTCATGAGCCCATTATGCCTGTTTCATATAAGAAAATATATGCTGATGGTTTTGCTGTGTCAAGCTCACTTGTGTACAACTGGGCTTTTAGCTACAGTATGCATTCAGAAATCCTGCTTGTCACACAACAGTACACTTTGGCACCTCTCACTTCTCTGCAACTAGACATTTGCATGTCAATAGCATAAGTCTACCACTGTGCTTTTGGCTTTTGTGAACACTCTGAAAAGAAGCCATGTATTTGGAGGTCTTTGAAAAGAAACATCGGAATAATGTGTTAGGCGTTGCCGACTTCATTAACATGTTATTTTCTCCAAATTCATCACGTCTCATTTGATCATCCATCACGATTAATGACTCTAGGGCATACAATTCAGGACAGTTTGAAAAGCACATGCACCATTTAAAGCATATGCCTCAAGGGAAATGGGCAGCTACAAACTGCTCTCTATGATGCAACACTCAGTGATACTTACAAATCAGATCGGATTAATGAATTCTCTAAGACTAGAAGTCTAACACCATGTTTCACCTGAATGTGGAATGACTCTGGGTTTGCACATTACAGTAACTGCTGCAAATGCTAACGCACCTAATGCATTATTAGCTCATTAATTTTACAGGCAGCATCTGGGTCATGTCTCCGCTTGGTAAATGTATTATTCTTTGGAGCCCTTTCACACCTACTGATAAAGCTGATCTTTCAATTTTCCCTAAGAACTGCAGCCTAGTTACCTTAAATTAAAGCTGTTATTTTGCTCATGAGGCCATGAACAGATTTATTTTCTCAACATATTAACAGTACATAATACACACACACAAATGTCCAAGGCTTTTACATTTCACAGTGAAGAACCAACAGCTCTTTATTGTAAAAAAATAAAAGAAATTAATTTTACATTATTCTGGACAAGTTGATCTGAATATTTAATCATTGTCTGCAGAAACATAATTCAAAATGCAGTGGATGAAAGTGGTGAATTACATGCACTCAGTGCAGGGCTTCACTGCTTTTGAAATGGTGCATAGCTAAGTGTTGTCCTCAGGATGATCAGTTCTTCAAAGGACTGGCTTTGTATGGTTTATGAGGATACTTCTGTTTGTGTGTTAGCTTATGTGATGGGGTGTTGGTGGATGGGCAGCATATTAAAACCGCAATACTGAATCTTCTCTATCTTAAACAGGAAATGTCCACCAAATTGTAGAAATTACTACTTTGTAAATTACACACATCCAGTTTTAGATGTATATTGTATGCTGCAATGACGATGTCAATCACGTTATCATTAAAACCATTCCTCAGGCCTGGGGGAACTCTTTTATTCTGTGAAAATAATTGCTCTGCAGTGGGCTTTACTCTTTGTTGCATATCTGCATTTGATACAAGCTCTACAAATGATTATTCAGGCCAAGGACGACTATATGGTCTCCTTAACCCAGAGTAGAAAGGTCAATACTAGCCATAGGAGCTGATCCATCTAAGATTTTATAATGCAGTGCCAGTGAACTTAGAGCCCTGATCGTGAGAGATCAACTCCCTGTTGTAATTACCAGCCAGACCTCAATTAACTCACAGTTCAACTCTATATGTTTGTCAAGTGTAGAAAAAAGAGAGAAATGTTTCCCCCACTCCCATCCCTGTCATATATTTGGTATGGCTTGTATCAATGTTCAATGTGCTGCATAGTGTTAAATAAATTACTTAAAAAAAGACATGCTTTAAGCATTCAATACAGAGATCAAATTGGAAATAGGGATTCATCCAAAATTCATACTCTCATTAATTTCAAACACCAATCAATATTAATGTTAAGTGAGTTCTCTTCTCACGTAGTAACTCCTATCAACTGGCGGTAAAGTCCATGGAAAGCAACATTTTGTTACTCCTGCTGTAACATTACAGCACGAGTAATACACAGCAAATCGCATTTGAAGTGATTGTCATAAACTTTGATTTGCTTTATATACGTAGAGCCATGCCAGCGCTGTTCAGGATCCTTGCACTTGCCTGGATCTTTATTAGGGATGCATCCCAGAAGGCTAAAAATCCATCCTCCTTTCAACTGTAAGCCAGAAATTGATGTTAGTGCTGCCATGTTATACGTGCTGTCCTCACAGTGAAGGAGATGAGAGCAGCAGCCTGAAATATCTGCTGAATTCTCCTTGGTATGCTCAAGTGTATCCTCTCTAGGAATTCAATCACTTTTCACATGTTCTCACCAAGTCCAATCAGATGTGTAGTCACTTTCGTAGATGTGTGATGATATGACCAACTACACTCAGAAAGGTATCTGCGTTAGTAATGCAAACATTGAATATCTGATTCACTGACATTTTGTGATAATATTCCTGATGAAAATACCCAGTCATGATGCTGAAATGAAACACATTGAAGCAAAATCTGGTACACTCTTCTTCTCTTTGACTCTGAGCAATACTCATGTGAAATTGGTGTTGAAGATGATAAGACTAAGAGTCTACAGCCATTTACAGTAGGTAGCTTTCTGTGGCTGTACTTACACAGCGGTGCTTTGAGCTGAATGCTGAACAATCCACATGCTTACAATGCAATAATGCTGCACTGTTCAACATACTAACATTAACTGCAGCACTTAAAACTAAGTACAGCTGAGGCTTATGGGAAGGTCAGTTGGATATAATTCCATATCAACCCATCCCTGACATTTTACTTGGATATTTTACCGACCAAATCAGTGCTGAGTTCAATAAAATGCAACAATATGTGTAAACGGTAAGTAGACTGCATTTATTTATCTACAGACCAATTAAAACCCTCAACAACACAAGCCAACATCCACACACTCATTCATACACTGATGGGAGAGGCTGCAATGCAAGGTTCCCACCTGCTCCTCGCTAATGGTTAGGGGTTCATTGTCTTTCTTTAAGGACACCCCCACCAGAATCTCCTGACTAGACCAGAAGTCCTCTCTACCTCCTGAGCCAAGCCACCTAGATATCCAATGGGAAATTGTCTGTACTGGATTATTTGAAATGAGTAGAATAAACACAAGTGTCCTATTTTAATTAGACTTTCCTTGTTTGTGGTAAATGATTTGCCGGTTTTTCTTGAAGACATCACAAAGACCGTCTTTACCAGCACTTTAGAGCTGTGTTGGCAAAGTGATAGGAATCGCACACAAAACACTTTGTCCAGAGATCAGATCCCGCCCTGCAATTGGCATCTGTTGGAGGGTGGATAATGAGTATACCATGTGTAATCCCTAATGTGTTTACATAGAGCAAAATTAGAGACAGACCCAATACTAGCTTATGTGGCTTCTCAAAGAATCCCTGTGGGCTACTTGAGTGATTTTCTACTTTGAGTTTTTTTCAGTAGGACTGTCTAGTGGGACTCTGCAGTGGATCAATAAGAGTTAGGATGATGAACTGTTTGGGAAATTTCTTTATTTATCAATTTAAAAAAGAAATAAGTAAGCTCCCTAGTGCTTTTCCGTCTAATTGAGTCAGTTTGCTTTGATTAATATCCCTATTCTCCAACATATTGTTTCACATATCGCATCAATGCTTAAATCGTATCTGACATTCTTAGAGATGCACAACCAGTCAAGAGAAAAAGAGGCAATATAGATGTAGGGACAGGCCGACTGCCTCAACCTGCAGCTTTAGGACTTCTAGATCAAATCTGTCATTTTAGTCACCAAGAGCAAACAGTTGTTTCAAGCACCGTCAGCATTTAACAGAATGGCCATTATTTATTTGCTGTGTAGCCACAGGATTAATCTCAACATGTGCTAACCTGGATTCTGTCTTTATTTGGCCTGCCAAGCTCACCCCTCCGTGTTTCCTTGGCCGTTTGGCTGGTAATGATACTCAAGGCAGCCTTTATCCAGCAGCCGGGAGAAGGAGTGGAGACACGGCTTAGCAGGCGTCCACAGCAGCAGCGCCTTCATTCCTCACCATCTCCCTTTCGTTTCTTTAGAAATATGTCAGCATCTCCGCGGTGATTAGCAGTCAGAATGTGCTGTGTCTTTGTCCTTGATTTAATGCCAAATCTCCTAAGTAATAATGACTGCACAGGCTCTGTGTCTGATGGAAAAAGCAAAGTGTGGGCCCTCATCCCTCACTGTTATAGTAGCACTGGTTCCCAGCTGGAGCCGTATGAAGTCGCAGTTTGCTTTTGACATTTTATGAATGCTGTTTCTGAAACATGCCAATCTCCTTGATTTAATATGGCGGACTGTTGTTCGTCAAGGCAGGGAGCTTGTATGCGGAGCGTGCCGGTGAGAGGAGACGTGCAGTATGTGTGTACATTCCTTATTGATTTCTCTGTGTTGAATTTCATGTTTGCCTATTTAGGAATAAACATGTGTGAGCGGACAATTTACAGATATATCTACCGAGTTATTGACAAGTAGGAGCCAGGGAGCAATCCTAACGTAAGCTAAGCTTGTCTCAAAATGGAGCACCGATTTAGATTTAGACTTTCTGGAACACAAATTGAACGTGAAGACACTAAATTAAGTTATGCCGTTGCCTCTCACATTTTAATGAGTTCAGCTGAGGTAACCACCCAAGTACATAGGTTTCTGCTTCCTGTCTTGTTGCCTGTCTCTTATCGTTCCTATAATGGCACTTTCAGCCTTTGTTAAAATGTAACAGCACCAGAAGCATTTGTAATCAGTGATTACACTCTCTCGGGTCAGGATGGCTCACTTCATTTGAAGTTAGATGTTCCGGAGGACTAATGCAGCTTTGTGAACGCCTTCGTTGCAGTCTGATAACAGAGCGGTGAGAGTCAGAAACTCCATCTACTGAGAACTTTTATTGGTTCCTTTTTTAACAGAGTCCATTCAGCCTCTCTCTAAGGGATGTTGGGGCGTAGGAGTACATTTGGCTCTGTGCTCATACTTGTATTGCAAAGCAGAGATCTCTCCGCTGTAAGAGAACAAAGGGTCTTCTACACTAAGCTTACACGGCTGTGGGCCCCGACCAAAATAAAGAGGAATAAAGTCTCTGTATTTTCTTCTAAATACAGAATCTGCATGGGGACAACTCACGTGTTGTACTGTCGGGGTGCTTCTGAATATTGATGAAGTATGATGGGACTTGCAGAAATGAACATTTCCTGTTAATCAGGAGCCGAAGAATTGTGGAGGATGGCATTTAACGGCTTCGTGGAGTGCCGTCTTGCATTAAGGGCTAATAACCTTCCTTAGACTCAGCTCAGCGCCCCTCTATCCTCCCCCCGCCTACATCACCGGCACAGTTGTATTTATTATGTGCAGCAAGGCCACGGTGATGAGACGATCAATATTTCTGGGATGATGAGGGAGAACTCATGCAATCTCTCTCTTTCTGTTCCTCCCTTGGCAGTGCTTCAGCAGGTAGAGAGATCAGAGCCGAGAGGACCTCTGAGATGCTGTTGGAGGGGAGACTGATGAAGTCCTCTGTGCTGTGTGTCCTCTAAACACACACACTCCATCACACTGTCCTATGTCCTTGCTACGTCCTGATTAAAAATGTTGACCTGATGTATTTTATTTCAACAAGAATTAGTGTTATCGCACTTATTCTGCTGCTGTGTTTGCAGATCTAAACATATCTGGCCTCAGTCGTACTGGAAATGGAAAATCTTGTATCCATGGTGAATAATAAGGTGCCCTTTTGGAAACTTTTCTTGGGAAGACATATTTCTCTGTTAAGGGAATCGGTGTGGATTATAAATTGTATTAATTTCAATTCAAGTTGAACATTATTTTAAGAGGACATTTAGACAAAGGTCATGCAACACCTTCTTCCGTGTAATTTTTTTACAAGTCTTTCCCACCATTTTCTCTCTCTTCGATGTCTAACTATTTTCTATTATTTTATCCATAGGTAGTTGTTATTAGTTGTAGTTTCTGAGAATTCATGTTTTCCTCATAATTTCCTTCAGACAACAGGTCTCAAAACTACAATACTAGGCAGCGGTTGCCATGGCGAAGAGCCCAGTCACAATCACAAGTTCAATACTATGCTATACCTGTGAATAGAAACCACCAGAAGTGCAATTTTAACCTCCAACCCCAGAGCCCCCACCTCCTTGAAAAAGAAAAAAGGTATTACCTAATTTCAGTCAGACAACTCCCGTGTTTCTTTAACATGTTTATTAGAAGCAGCATATAGTTGAGTTTGGCGTCTAGGCTCTGGCCTCATCACTCCACAGATATACATAGCACGATGAGTGATGATTAAATAACTAACCCCGCCGAGCCTAAAGGTGGAAGCTGGGGTGGAAGCTGGTGGTGGGGCAGGCAAGCAGCAGCGACGTGGAAGTAGCTGCAGCAAGCAAAGCATAGAGAAATATGTGGCAGGTTAAATAGAGCGGCATATCAAGGAGACTCTGTTTGGTTGGTTGTAGAGTGGCAAGGGGCGTTATGTATGAACGCAGCATAAGTGCTCGAGTTGACTGCCTGAACTAGCTCGCAGGCTTCGCCCCATTCATGTTTTCAATTCAATTCAAGGCTTTATTGTCATTTGCACATTAGCTACAGTGTAGATATGGCAATGAAAAACTTAGGTCACAGGCT
This sequence comes from Notothenia coriiceps, assembly GCF_000735185.1. Lineage (NCBI taxonomy): Eukaryota > Metazoa > Chordata > Actinopteri > Perciformes > Nototheniidae > Notothenia > Notothenia coriiceps. The sequence continues at coordinate 53,956 of NW_011367630.1, read as the reverse complement.
CCTCCAACAGAGCGACATGTTTTACACTTGTACCTGTGCATGCAGGCATTCTGAAATGTACCCGCGGTATTCTGTCAGGAGATGCAGTTACTTAAATCAACAAATATTAGAAGAGCTGTGGGTAAAGAACAGGTTGTTAGCCGCTAGGCGTATTTATGCAGTCAAAAATGGCGTATTTATGCAGTCAAAAATGGCGTATTTATGCAGTCAAAAATGCCTTAAGCTTAAACCAACAGTCGGGATTAACCCCTCCCCCTCCAGGTAGGCCCATTCGGGCCCCCCTGTCATCGGTTTTCTAAACCCCGTAAACTTCCTCTTCACCCCCTGTTAGTCGAATCCCTAACGTAATATAATCTAGTGAACTGATGTTTGTTGCTCGAATTCACCTCGGTAGCCATAATTAACATCTCTCCAAGTTTGAATGTATCCAGGGATGTACTCAAGACCTTTTATCTAAGGACCAGATATTTCCTAAGGATGTTCTTAATTTTATTTATTGATCATTTAAGCTGGAGCATTTCATGCTGATCCGCGCTATAGAAGAGCTCTAAATGTGAGTAAAGTGATATTAGCTGTGGGAGAAATTCCAGCACCAGGGGCGCCTGAAAAAGCTTCTCTCACTTTGCAACTCTTTAATGTTCAGTTTTAGTTGGAACTGTTTTGGAAAGGTGTTTATTCAACTTAATGGTCATTTTTTAGGCTGTAGTTTGCGGGGCTATTTCATTTTATAGCATTATACTGAAAGGTGTTTCCAATATTTTGTCACTGATATACTGTAAATACGTTTTATTGATGGAAGTGGATTTAATATAAATGGGATGGAATACATTTTATAAAAAGCTCTGTATAAGGCGATACAATTAAAAAGCACATCATAATACAGCCTTTTAAATGACCATAACATTTGATGAACACTTTTATAGAATAGTTTTTTAACAAAAGCTGAATCGTATAACTTATGTATGTGGACGTTTTTGTTATGTAATGTAATTAAATGGTTAATATATATGGCAGAGTCGTCTAATAGGTTTTCAGCTCCTGCTAGAAAGGAAGCCGTTAAGCAGTGAGGGACTTTGTTGGCTTGACTCTTCTACATGTTGACACCTTTGCAAGCCCTTAGCCCCCAGCAATGCATGCCTTTTAGTCCCCAGATTGGATATGGATGGCTTTTCATGTATTATCACTTAGCAGGTGCTCACTGCACCAGAGCCGAATTGTCCACCACAAACATGCAAGTGGTGTGTTCTCTGAGAGTGGGTTTACCTGACATGTTTACAAAATGTACTGTATCGGTGGACTTTCACAACTTCCACAGGCAGGCTCTCCATAGATCCATGTCTGCCGCAAATAGGGAAAGCTGCCTAGCGATAACAGCACCTCCAGGAACGTCAGGATTGCTTTCTCTCAGTGGTTAGTGGCCTTCCAACGGCTTGTGATACATTATAAATCATTTACAGTCATTTTGGAATGCAATATCCTCCTCTAAATGCTGGCTTTTCTTCTCCATTGTTATTAGAATGAATACTGCAGTAGGCGCACAAGGCTGAGGGGGACCCTTTAGCCACAGAAATTGAAAATTGATCAGACAGTGTGTGAAGGTGTTGTCCCTGGTTCACCATGGGACTCTTTATTAGCATTTTAAGCACTGTCATTGGAGTTAGCTGTGCAGCCTGTAGCCTCATCCTCCTCTGGTTCTTCTCCTGTTCATCCCAAAAAGAGATCTCTTGTAACTGCAAACAGGGAAGATTACATTAAAATTGTATCTTGTTCATATCTCTACCGAAGGGAGGTGTAGGGAAAAGACTGCATGACATTAAGCCGGGCATGACATTTTTATCATGCTATTATGTTTCTGTGTATGACTCCTGCTCTTGGGTTTTAGTTATGTTTTCCTAGTAAGTGAAACTAATCTTGAAGTAAATGTTCACAAGTTCCTTGTTGTCTGTTGTCCATACATTTTTTTACATTTTTAGGCTTTGCAGGCTAGAATCAGTGTTTACTTTCAGACAGGCCTTTAAAATATCTCACCACTCAGTTTTTTTTGGTTGCAAAATTCCTTCTTTTTTTACTATTACTTATTGTACTGCATCTAAACAGAGGAACACTGTTTGGTAAAAGTTAAACTCAAAAGGATGTAACTCTAGATGATACCCATTTGATTTGACTCCGACTGCAGAAGCCTCATATCAGCTTCACATAAGCTTTTCAATTAATTTTTCTGCAATTTCCCCCCCTATCACTTCCATTGTAAGCATTATGAGAGATGGTATTTTAAAGCTTAGCATAAACAGTAGGAATGATAACATCAATCAAAACCTCTTTTAGTGTTCTTACGGACATCTGGCATTTTTTTTAAAGCCAGATGTAAAGAAAGATTGTCCATCTATCCGTACATTTTGGCCTTTGAGTAAAGAATAATTACCCACTGATAGTTGATGCCTTTCAAATTGTACTTGTCCTAGTGGAATTATTACGCACATCTTGAGAAGTTGCCCAGCAGTTAATTGCAATATCAAGCTAAAGGCAGGTTCTTGAATTTGTGGATTGATGATAACAGAAAGAGCTCTGTCATGTTTATGTGAGCTGTTTTATGTCATGCCAGAAAGGGACTCCACAAGTCAATCAAAATGAGTGGATAAAATGGGATTGAACCGGTGGGCTGTCAGGGAGATGTCATTAATTGTCTTGTCCTCTTCTCTTGCAGCACAGGATAGAAGATAGGAGAGAACGGTGAATGAGGACTTCCGTGCGGAGAGGCATCTGTGACCGTTTCTCCTCGTCTGTAAGTCGGCGGGCTCCAGTATCGCAGCTGATGACTGTCCCTCAGGTGGCTGGACTGCAGGGCTGAGCGGGACATTTTTTTTTTCGCTGAGGGGGGTGCCCCGGCTTGTATGTTGGTCACTTGCAGTTGCACTCGCTCACAAGGACCATGTGGTTCTCTCCAAGGAGAAGTCGTCTCCCCTCGCAGAACTGGCACAGTGCCCACGGTTGCACCAATGTGTCCTTGTGGGTGTTGAGCTTTTGTTGGTGTTTTGTGGCTGTGAGAGGTCAGAACTACCACCCAACTGTAAACACGCAGTATGGGAAACTCAGAGGGGTAAGGGTGCCCCTGCCCAGTGAGATTCTGGGGCCCGTGGACCAGTATCTGGGGGTCCCATACGCCGCGTCCCCAGTGGGAGAAAAGCGCTTCATGCCCCCGGAGCCCCCTTCCTCCTGGTCAGGGATCAAGAACGCCACTCACTTTGCTCCAGTCTGCCCACAAAATATTCACAACGCTGTGCCAGAGATCATGATGCCTGTATGGTTCACCTTCAACCTTGATATAGTCACGACTTACATACAGGATCAACATGAAGATTGTCTTTATCTCAACATCTATGTTCCAACTGAGGATGGTGAGTGCGTGGAGTAAACAGAGCCCAACTTTTCCTCCTACTCTTCTGTCTCTGCCTCCTTCTCGCTCTGTCTTTCTTCTTTAATTTTGTGTCACCTCTGTGTTTTGCGCTGAGCATGACCTGTTGTCTGGCGCATGCCGTGTCCGTGTCCATCATCTCAACCTCCCATCTTGACTTGGTCATTTATTTAGTCTTTTCATCAACTCTCCCCTTCCATGCCACTGTTAGAGGTTCCTCTTTTGATGACTTAATGACTTATTAATATGACTGAATAAAAAAAAGAAAGAAATCTAATCATACAAGGAACAGATTGGAAATACTTGGTGCACCTTCCTACCCTCACTGTCTTGACTGTTCTGGGGATCTTAGCCATTAGTAATTTGTAGCCTGCCTCATAAGTGAATGATCTACTACTGTAGGGTTGGTGAAATATTCTGTCTGGTACACGAGAGGCCTGTGGCATCAGCCTGACCTATGTAAGACCCTTTACTCTCCTTGCTTTATCCAGTTTGTCCTTCCACAAACCTCAAAGCAGGTTTTGTGCAAAAGGCAAACATAGATTGGGCTCCACCTTGACTAAGATTTCTAGATATTGACTCTTTTTAATGGCCCCCATTATTTTGCCACTTTAAGGAGACACACACAGGAAGAAAATGGGCTTGAAATGTTAAGTGCTCTGAGAATCAAATGGGCAATGTCAAATAACACTTTCACTTATCAGATTACAATGCAAACTGAAAAACGTTGGAAATCTAGCCCCTCTGCCTGCTGTGTGGCTGTAATGGGTCTTAAATAGAAGTGCATGTGAATATGGGCTTCCTGTGTCCCAGGATGCAGCAAATTCATTCTACCATTTTGGAATATTTCTGCAGCAACACCCCAGTTACTTTCTCAACAGGTCCTCTGTTGTTCTTGTTGTTAATGATGACTGGGATGGGGGAGGGAAGAGGGTGAAGGTGGGGGGTCTGACTCAGTCTGAGTTGTTGCATGTCACATGCAATCTTTTCCAGAGTTCTCTGTTATTTTGTAGTTTTTCCATTCATTTTACAGTCAAAAGAATATCCAAGGAATGTGCCAGGAAACCCAACAAGAAAATGTGTAGAAAAGGAGGTATGTAAAAAAAAAAAGAAAGCCAACACGGAACGAAAGAAAGGAATTGAAAGAGTGAAAAGGGGAGGAGTGATGGGTGCATCCTTCCAAAGCTGCCAATATCACCACCTAGCAACTCCCAAATCAAAGTGCTAATTGAGATGAACGTGGGACTCGTGACTCAGATCAACCTTGACATGAGTGTAAGAGATAAGTGAAAGTGTTGCGTGTGTGTGTGTGTGTGTGTGTGTGTGTGTGTGTGTGTGTGTGTGTGTGTGTGTGTGTGTGTGTGTGTGTGTGTGTGTGTGTNAGCACTTTTCAGCACGTGGCGATTCAAAGTGCTTTACAGATTAAAAGCAAAAGACATTTAAGAACAAATACAGCACAAATACATTAATTAAAAAGAATGCCTTTTTAATTAATGTATTTGTGCTGTATTTGTTCTTAAATGTCTTTTGCTTTTAATCTGTAAAGCACTTTGAATCGCCACGTGCTGAAAAGTGCTGTATAAATAAAATCGCCTTGCCTTGTAGTGACTAATGTAGAGCATTAAATCGTAAGCATTTAATGTGCATTTTCAATTATACATAAATAGAGTGCCTGAACATTGGTTAATATATTTTAAATGTATTCCTGATGCTATGTGTGGAAACATTCCTGCAGTCGTTATAACATACTGTGGATTTAGTTTTTTTTTTTAAAAGACAGGCTCATTCCTATCATAAAGAATATTCTTATCACTAGCAATAGAAACTTAGAAAGTGAATCATTTGGGACCTTTAAATGTCAGCGCTGGTCAACTCAAACTTGTTGAGATGTGGTTGCAAATTCTCGAGGGATTTTGACATTTTACTCTCACTTAAGAGCCAAAAGCTTTGAATTCATTTTTTAACAGAGACACACACACACACACACACACACACACACACACACACACACACACACACACACACACACACACACACACACACACACACACACACACACACACACACACACCCGCAAGACTGGTGTCCTATCAGTCACCATGCTTTCCACTTCATGTGGCCCCACATACATCACAGGGACCTGACACTGCTTTTTTTTCTGTAGCTCAGGCTGGGAAAGACTCTCCGACAGACCAGTGTCTGTAATTCTTCAGCAGCCATACTGCCATGCTGCTGGACCCTAGAGAACATTTAAGGGAAATGCATGCTGCTGAAAATGCTTAAAAAAGAAAGAAAAAACCAAGCTGTGCGATGCGCGAGGAAGCCTCTAATTGTTTCCCCAGTGTATGTGACCCAGTGACTCTGGAGGAGTTCTTACTTGTTCTTTTACTACGGTTAAACCAGCATTCATTATTGATTTGGTGGCACAGACTGTTACACAACACAGTCTTATGAGTGGGCCTAAGTGTTCTGCCAGTTTGGTGCGCATATGCATTTGAGCCTCACTAATACAGCCTATTTTACCTTTCTTATACATAGTGCCTTATTTTCCTAAAACTCTGAATTAATAACCAAGAATGAATACATTGAATGGGATTAAAGCTTGAACGACAGTGACCCATATATGAATATTAGGTTGATGGAAGACACTCCAACGTAGCCCATTTAGCCAGCTCCATGTCATGTCTTCATACGACAGGCTTTTACTAAGCTCCTTAAGAGCCGGCCCCAGGGGGATCTATGGGAAGCTGGAGGTACTGACTCAGGCCTTATCTTCACTAATTTACCCCATGAATTAGACGGGCCCTTGCTTCTGTGTCCTGCCAGACCCACACAGTACTCACTTATGTTAAGAAAAATGAGGAGAGAAAGGGGCTTAGCGATTACTTCATTGGATAAGAAACCAGGGAGTTGACAGGGGGGGCACACTCTGCCACATCAACTTTACCTGGACAGTAACATTCATCCCAGGGATTTAAAAATGTTGATTCCCTGTCACTTGTCTGTCTAATCTCAGGGTGGATTAAGAGGAATAAAATGCAATTTGATTCATATGGATTAAGGTAGACTTTTTAAAAACAAACAGGCAGGGTTTCACCCTGTCAGCCACAAAGTACAGTAAGGACAGAGTGACTGCTTCTTTGTTCCTCTCAGACTTGCCTTAAATTCTCTTTGACAGATCATTTAAAATTCAAATGAGCTGGCAAGCTGCAGATGTGGACTTTTAGAGGACAAAAAGTGTGGGGCTTCAGAAATCTATACACACATTTGAGAGTTATTTGTTGTGTCATGTCATGTCACATGTGCAAGTAGACTGTGCAAATCATAGTCCAAGTCTGGAAGAAAATGTGACAAAGTAAAATCAATGGGATGCAAACAAACTTGCATGCACTGCTTCACAGGGTTGAATCCTGTACACCAGAGTTAAGAAAGGTCATTCATGTTGTTCGCATGTTCCACATGAATGAAATGAACTGAGCTTCATCCCAAGCTAAGCTTATGTAAGTTTAAAGTACAGATTTGCATCCGAGAGCCGCTCTCCCTATCATCGCAGCCTCCCGCCCCCTCCTCTCCCTGCCTCTCTCCATTTTTTAAAAGTCTCCTTTAACAAAAGGAAAACAATCGAAAATAGCTCCTCACTTCTGCCGCTTAATCGATTAGGTCCATGATTTTTACTCAGCAGGCTCTGTCCGCTGTCTGTGATTATGGAGTGTGAATTTTATGATTAATAAATAAATAATGAATAGATAACTTCTGGCAGACAGTGAGTGGAGACATACTGTGTGACATCTGCTTTGTAGTTAGAATGGTGATGTCCAAAAGAATCCTGTTGACTAAGCAGACATTGGTCTTTGGCAGGGAAACCTGTTAGTCAGGGGAGATGTTGTTGGGCCATGAACAATGTAAAATCTCTGTTAAATATGTTATGTGCAGTAGACTTGAGGCGTATCTTTGTGCCTCAGGCCAAAAACATTTTGTTAGTCAAACAAAGACTCCTTCATCTTTTCACAGATTTAACAAATTTGTCTTATTCATTATTAAAACGAATATGACACAAGTGTATCGAGTGAATGTCGCTGGTTTCAAGTAATACTTTAAGAAAACAATCAGGGTGTTTTTCGGTAATTTCGTGACAAAACGTGTGATTTAATGACGATGAAAGCTCATCCTCCTGAGCAAATATGAAGAGACAAGTTTATCCTCCTTCATTAGTCACCGCATGTCTGTGGATAGCCAGATTCTGAGAGAGCTTAGTTGCCACGCCATGATACAATTTGACTTTGGTTTGAATTACTTTTTTGCTTTAACCCCTGACCGTTTTTAGAGCCATTGTTTAGCCGAATAAGAAAACAGAAGTACTTTAAATCATTTATGATTGAAATGCTTATACTCTTGCACAAAGAGAAAAAAAGATAGATGAAAGGCTCTGTATGTGTTTGTTTTATATGACATTTTTATAGTGTGTCTTAAGACCATCCGCCATCAAGGCCATGCAATTCTGAATCTCGTTTGCTTGGTAATGTAGACTAAACCTATAATCCAAATATTCCACAACTGTCTTTTTTGTGTGTGTATGACATTGCCAAGTAGGGAAAACAGTGCTAGAACAATGACAGGCTTTTCTTGCGGTGTGGAATAGGCAGCGATAGGACAAATTTTCAGAAGGTCAGAAGGTATCCATTTGGGAAATTATTCAACTCCTGCTCCTGCTGCTCCAAGACAACACGTCAAACACAATGAAGAATATTAGAAAACACAAATAACCTTCCTCAGTCTTTCTCATATGTGCAACAACACACCTCTGCATATACACACAGGAGCACACACGCTCACACACACACACACACACACACACACACACACACACACACACACACATACTCACACACACACGCTTGCACACACTTGCACACACACGCTTGCACACACACGCTCCAACACGCACAAGCGCTAGCACACCTTCCATCCAAGCGTCTGGGTGTGAGAGCAATAACGAGAAAATGCGGGGAAAGAAACTCAAGGCTAAGAACAAGAGGCCTCTTGGGCCAATGAGCGGCTCATCCAGGTTAAGTCAGGCCAAGGTGTACTCAGGTGTATTCACTTTAGGTCAGAACGAAGCCTCGCTGACCTTTGCAGCAGACAGGGAGTCTCATGGAGCTTCTCTTGAGCAGTTCTGAGACTCACAGGATAAACAATAGAATCGTGCTGCACTTTGAAATGTTGTGTGTTCGAGTGTTTGGGCTTGTCAGTGATCACGTGTTGACCACCTCTCTGTGGACCTAGGTCCAAAATGTCCAGCTAATGAACACATTCACAAGCAGCTCGGTAATTATACTCCAACAGCTGAAACACAAAGCTCGGTTTTTAGCAGCCATGATTGTCGAAAGCACAAACCCAGATTTTGTTTAAGCAAAGAATATAAGAAATGGATAATAAAACAGCAGGGCACTTGAAGAATAGCACTTTGCTGGACTGGAATACAAACTCTGAAAGGCCAGAGAGAGAATTCACAAGCAGCAGCCACAGCAGCAGCAGCAGCATGCATAATCCTTCACATGATACTGAAGGCACACATACAATATAAATGAACACAATTTGCTTGCAAATCAAATTCCAAAGGGTGCTAATCAAATTTCATAGGGTGGTTCTTAAATGCGTGCAACAACAAAATGTGAATTCAATGAGTCTGAGTTATTATCGCCCATTAAGAGCTTCTTTCATCAATAGTGTGGTGTGCATGCCAAATAAAAAAACTGGATCATTTCCCAAACGCAGGGACACATAGCGTACTTAACCAATCACCATGACAACTCTTGCTTGACATTTTCACTCCCTCTTTAAAACTTTTGGGATTCAACTCTCAGTTAATTATTCTCTCTTCTATTGACTATAACAACACTTCCCATGTGTCAGAAATTCTAAGATTTGAAGAAGGCACATGGGGCCTGCAGGATCACCATAGTGCTTTAAATGTATACTCCGTTTTTACACAAGCAGTGTGTGCATGTGTTTTTTACAGCTGTCATGGGAATTATAAAGATGGCAAAGTAAGGATACTCACTAGAATGTAGCAGACATAACACAACTCAAGATCAATGATGAAGAGGGCCTACATTTATGCTGCAGCCTCAGAAATAATTACAGTGATCAGTAGGCATGGAAATATGCACATAATTAATAAAAGATCATATGTACACTCTTTTTGTCACTCTAAATTAGAAAGAAGTGTGCACTATCATTATAGCTGCTAGACAAATACTAAATATACAACCTATTAGCTAAACTTAAAAAATAATAATAGGAAAATCGGCACCCCCAGGTACGCTTGTGGCGGACCATTCTGCTCCATCACCACAACAGATGGAGGTAGCCTGCTGCAAATTAGTGCCAGATCGCACTCGCGTTATACAAACAAACATCTTTAGATCTGATGTCATCCTGGGCGATTTGATTCAGTACCTCTTCGTTTGATTCCCCCAAAACTTTAGAGCTTACATTTTAATTTGCCTAAAGCAAGCCACCGGGCTATTTCATTTTCGTTAATAGGGAGAGGGAAGGAGAGAGAGCCTGGCTGCGCGTCACTGCTCCATCACGCACACAAGATATCTTCATGCCCAAGTAACAAGTGCTCTGATCAATTATCGCATGTGTTTTACTCCCTGCATTAACGTGTGCAGCACGGTGTTTGCACATCTTACGTATGGCAGAGTGGGTAAAAGACACACAGTTACCCTGCACCCACATTTCTGCCTCTAATGAGCCTCGGTTTAGTCCGTTCAAGTCACAAAAATCCAAATGCGTTTTGGAAGTGTACGTGCCTTGTGCCGGTGTACTGCGCTTCGTCGATGTAGCTTAAAACAAAAATACCTGTTATCATATTTAAGTAATAATTAAAAACAAAACTGGTATAATTTTAATCCAAGTATCCCGGTGCCCCTGCATCTAACTCTCTCACTACGCACGCAGCCTTCAGGTTTTTACCCCCAAATGCTCATCAAGTAGTATCATAAAATGACTCACCTGACTTGTCGAGATGTGGATCCCCCCATGCCTTGCTTTTCTGAAAATAAAAAGCCGGAACAATGTTCCACAGCTTCGGGGTCTTCTTCACTTACAGTCGGGTATACTCCAAATATCCGTACAGTCTGCGCAATGCTTAGCTTTTTCAGGGAATGACCTTCCTGTGAAGCGGGACCGTCTTTCAATATCCTCACTCCAGTCTTATTTCACTGCATTTATCCCGTGTTGTTTTGGTTTTTTTCAGCGGAAAGCTCTCCTTCTAGTCCTGGTGCGTTTTGATGCTTTTGCCTGGACTCTCCGGCTCAACACGAGCTTCGCGTGAGCGCGCGGCGCGTTCTCGGCTGAGCATTCGGGAGCGCCGATTGGAGATGGAGAGGAGAGTTACTAAGGTAACCAAGGGCACACGCATGATACATGAAAAGGAGCAGAGGATTTATGCCTCCAAACTATGAGCTGCCGTCTTTGACAGGTCATCAAAAAAGGCTTTTTCATGTGAGGGCCCTTCTTCACTGTTTCTCACACACTATTAAAAGGCATGCTTCCTTCTAGTGCAGCTGCGTCCATTTTTACATTTACGTTTTAGAAAATGTAACTCTAAATCAACCTTCAATTCTACTTAAGATATGCTACAAAAACATAATCTTAAGAGCACACAATTGGTCTTTTATGAGGTTGGAGAAAACTAATGAATGAAGAGGTGATGCAAAAGTTCCTTAAACGCTGAATAGGTTAGAGAAGCTAAACTAAATAGGTTTTTTTTGCAGGGATGCCCTTGATCCTGCAATTCTCACTCAATAAATTACCTCAAGGCTATTAAAGCTATACTTCCAAATCTTTATTTCATTTCCACAGTAGTAATTGTGAGCCAATAAAGAAATGCAAGAAAAACAAGGGCTGAAAACTTTAAACAATCAACTCTTCTTTGAAGAAGATTTAAAACGGAGGTGAGAGAAAATATATTTAAATTTAACTTAATTACAGTATTTTGTGAGGGATAATCAGGGATTTCATGCATTTGATCAAATTATATTCAAGCTTATAAAAGCCTATTCACTCAACTGAAATGTCATATACATTAATGTAGTGTGGTTGCCTGTGTGTGTCTACAACAGATGCTGAGTGCCATTCATCAGGCTTTGTAACAGTTCAGCCACACCCCCATAATAAACATTATTTTTCTGAGAAGTGTCCTATAAGCTGACCCTCCTTAATGGATTTATTTTTATGTTAACAATCTGAAATGTTTGTGACTTAGATATGTGTCTAGTGTAATGCTGTGGAAAGAAAGCCATCTCTTTGACTCTGCGTTATTTTAAACCCACAGTATTGGGCTAGGGAACAGTTTATCCCTCCACATCAGTCGGCTCTCCCCGTTGACACTTTTTGATCTTTGTTGAAAACCCATCTCTTATCCTTGGCCTTTAAATCCAATTAAGATCAATACTGCATCATCAGTGCTTTGTCTTTCTGCGTCGTTCCTCCATCGTCCTTGTGTCTCTGATATTATGTTTGTTTTGTCCTCTATGTGTTTATCTGTTAATTAAAGTTGTGCCAGACTTTGGCCAACATTATGTGTCTTCAAAAGTCCTCTATATATAAACATATGCAATAAAAGGGACAAGTTCAAGTCTAAATAGAGGTCATTTGAAGCAACAATTACAGCCACATTACAGAATCACTCATACCCCTTTTATGTTAAACTTGGTGATAGCTGAAATGTAGTATTTGGGGGTACAGTACATCCTCCAGGGTTAACAAGTTTCACAACTGAAGTGCAATGTATCAAGGCCGTAGCTGAGTTTTTTCAAATGCAATTCAACACTCTTACAGGTAGAACAAATCTTAAGGGAGGCAAAGACAGTGATAGGAAAGCTCCTCCAGGCCAGAATGCGATGCAGCCGTAAAAATTCTTGTTATTTAGAGGCTCAGACCAAAACCAAACTTTGACTTGAATTAGCAAGACAGACTAATAACACAAATACAATAAAGAAACACAGGAGAACATTGCATGAGTATCTAAATTAGCTCTTAATCTTGGAGTGCACAGAAATAACGCGTTGGTTGTTTTGAGGTTTTACAGGTGGGTGCAGGCGAGTCATTCATACTCACAAGGACAACTTTTCTCTCAAGGAGAGTGTCAGCTCAGTGGCAAGAAGAGGAATGTTGTGCCTGAGGCAATGGGTTAGTTCAAAAGCATGCTGGAGAATAATATTTACACCTTATAAGTAAGTGTGAGGATAACAATGTCAAAAAGCGGGCTTAAAACAAATGGTGGATGGTGTCTAAATTATACTTTTCCAAATGAGCTCTACATGAAGTTCAAATTGATTTGCCCTCATGTGGTGAATGAAACAGATGGCGCTGACTGCACAGAACACTTTTCAGGGTGGGATTATGAATATATTTGAAAATGATTTAGTCTCTAGGTTGGTTGATTTAAAACTGCTCTTATTTTGACGTATTTTCACTCTAAAAAACTAAGATAAACTCCCAGGAAATTTGTGTTGTCTGCTATAGAAGAATTGCATATTTATTAAGGATTCATTAGAATTGATAAGCTTGTTAATTACAGTCAATGGCCATTTATGAACGATAAAAATATAAATGAGTATAGAGTTACCTACAGTACATGGCAAATCTTGCAGTTGTCTCATAAAAATAGGAACATAAAAATTACATTTGTGATATATATTGTGGCAACACTAGTCGGGAAATATAAAAGCACAGAATACAAGAGGCACAGAAGAGTTAAAAAAAGAAGACAACAGGAAGGAGAAAAAGCTAAGCTCAGGTCTGTCAAATACTGTACAGTCAAGATAAGGAGAAATGTCAAGCAGGAAGGGGTAAATATAAATAAACAAGACAGGCCAGCAGAACAAGAGGTCTTAACTGACATCCCGATGACCATGAATATGTATCAATAAATAATATTTTCAGCTGTAAAGGAATTTAAAGTTATCTAAAGGGGACCATCTTTTTCCTTGTCCTCCAAAGGAAAACACACACATTTACCTGATGTGCAGTTACTCTCTATTTCTTCATCGGTGACGCTATACATTTTAAATACTGTCTATTTTAATGTGCTCATCTTTCACCCAGCTGAATTATGTTGTTTCTCCGGCTGCTGGAACAACAATATCCTTCGCAGGAGGATCAATAATTCAATCTGTTAATGCTGCATGGGATTGTTACCCTCTCCAAAAGGTTTAGTTACATCCTCAAAGCAAGATATGAAAATCAAGACAGAGATGTCAGAATCACAGCGTCGGGCTAATATAACTTTGAAAGGTTTCAGGATCCAAAGGTGACTTCTCCATGAAAATAACCCACATTTTCTTTCTCCTCTTTATTACTGACCATCAGTAGCTACAGTAGGTCACAGTGTGTATAATCTATCTTCAGTAAACCAATCAATGTGGAGAAAAATATGAAAACGTAAGTACAATTATGACCTGCTGTGGTCAAGTGTCTGCTATTTGTTTGAAGCATGTTTTATAGGAAGAGTGGGCCTGTTCACCTGACATTTATTACAACGCTGATGAATGATCATGGAAAGCAAAGTGATACTCATGCTGTATTTTACAATGCACACTGCTCTAGGCTTCTTGTCACTTTAATGTGAATGTAGAGCCTTCATCAATATAAGTCCTGAGGGTATTATGACATTTTTCTAAAGCATTGATTGGTTCAAAAGCATGCTTTCCCTATACTTTGATCTCTATTCTACATCACCTTGTGTGACTGGAGGCAGGTCAGGCAGGCAATAGAGGTTACCATTGATCCTTTGGAAAGTGAGCCATCTCTCCTGACAGCATAACATTTAAAATAACCCAAAATGATCTGGTAAACCATCAAACTTAATTAGAATACCGTCCAGTTGATCTCCGTGTCTAAAGATACTAACTTAAAGACTATTGTACCCACTATTGTTCCTTTTTCTTAGAATACATTTAAAGGTTAAAACTTCACTTGCTACTTGTTGCATTTATAGGCCTGTAGGGATTTCATGGGAGTTCAACCCGCTAATGTAGCAATAATCTAGTTTTTTTTGGAACAATCTAGTTTTCTGTTTCAAGCTGTGCCTTGTGCTTGGGTCTTATGACGCCTGTGGCTTTCAGCAAACATTTCACTTTTTATATCGCTCTGCTTCAGTGTCTCTGTGCTGGTGTCCTTGCAGCACATTCCTGAAGCCTGTCGTCCAATCAAATTGTTAATAGAGCTGTGCCTGCCTTAATATGACTAGTAAAAGGACACATTTCCTATGCACAACAATTCAAATGTGGCTTTTAGAGTAATATTGTGAAAAACGATACATTATAAAAAAACGTTTTGGATAGCCTCTGGTGTGTTAGTGGTTTTAATTCTGTGAAAGTCCTTTTCCCCAGATGCTCTTAATTTACTTGAGCTTGTTATAAAATCATTAAAACTGATATCTTTTGTGAACCGATTAATATGTTTGATAAGCGGGCACATAATGAGCAGGATAATGCCGCTTCAAATTGCTAGTGTTAACAGATAAAGCCCTCGGCTCTCATGTTGTGTGCTCAGGTGTTCTCTATGAAGCTGGACAAATGGGTTCTCAAAAACACATTTGGGATCCCAAAAGAATGGGAGAAGCTCGGATGAAAGCACTGAAGAGAGACTATAGCTTAAAGGTGACCCATTGAAAGTTAATTCACACTTAAAATGCTTAAACAAGTTTGCTGGGCTCTCCTTTGCTGCATGTTCAGTTGTTTTCGCTTTTGTAGCCCGTGGGGTGAAAAATGGATCCAGAGTCCAATACTCCCTCAGCAGGGAACAGTCACAGTGGTTGTTTTATCCACACATGGATGAAAGCAAAAAATAATCAGATAACAGTCAAACTGAAAAACAAGGCAAGACATGGCCTGTGCAAACCGTGAGAGCGACAGAAACCTGCGACCCGTGGAGCTTTGTCCATCAACAGCCCTGTACTCTATATGAAAATATTGCAACATTATACTGTAGGGGTACAGCCAAAACCGACTTCCAACAGGGAGCTGGTATGCTATTGGGTACATTTAGCTAACGTGTTTGTACAGTATGTTAAACAAAAAGTTTGAATTCCCATTTAATCTTTCTACAAAACTGAAAAATAAGGGATTAATGTGGAGCTACTTGAAGAGTCCTCCGTCATTGTTTTGCTTCCATACTCACTCCACTCGATTGGAATAAGAATTCATTTAAAACCATTTCTACAGATTACTGAGTATATATATATATCTCTATTTCTCTTCTTATTTGACATTCAAGTGCCCTTTTCTGTTGATCAGTGTATATAAAAAACATATTTTATTTATTCGAATTCAGTCTTATAAAACGATAATACATGAAGACTCTAAAGGAGAATATTTCTTTATAGGCACTGTGTACTACTTGCATAATACATGTCTGTATGTACTGATACAGAATGAACTTAAAGGTGACCTATCATGCAAAATGCACTTTTGTACGTCTTTTATACATGAACATGTGTCCCCGGTGTTCCAGGGAACTCACCAAGTGTCAGAAAACACAACCCTTTCTATTTTCCTCCATACCCAAATATCTAAAAACGGGGCTTTAACGGATCTGATACAGTCTGATACAGATTTGAAAATAGTCTGACGTCAGTGACGAGGAGCTCCGCCTATATGGC
>NW_011367630.1:6983-37817 GCF_000735185.1 Notothenia coriiceps | reverse complement strand
GGCTATTGTAGCCCATTTCCCGGACACGTCTGTGAACAGTGACTTTTGATACCTGGACTCCAGCTTCAGTCCACTGTCTTTGAAGCTCCCCCAAATTCTGGAAGCGACTCTTCTTCACAATGCTGTTAAGGCTGCGGTCATCTCTCTTGGTTGTGCAGCGTTTCCTGCCACATTTCCCCCTTCCAACAGACTTTTTGTGGATGTGCTTTGAAACTGCACTCTGTGAACAGCTTGCTCTTTGAGAAATTTCTTTTTGTGTCTTACCCTCCTGATGGAGGGTGTCAATGACGGTCCTCTGGACAGCAGTCAGATCAGCAGTCTTCCCCATACTTGTGATTTAGTTTACTGAACCAAGCTGAGTGTTTTTCAAGGCTCAGGAAACCCTTGCAGGTGTTTCGAGTTAATTAGACGATTCAAGTGATTCGTTGAACACCCTACTAGTATACTTTTTCATGATATTCTAATATTTAGAGATAGGATATTTGAGTTTTCTTAAGCTGTATGCCATAATCAGCAATATTAAAATAATAAAAGGCTTGCAATATTTCAGTTGATTTGTAATGAATCCAGAATGTATGATATTTTTGTTTTTTTAATTGCATTACAGAAAATAAAGAACTTTATCACAATATTCTAATTTTCTGAGACAGTCCTGTATATGTTTTTTGATTGACTCACCTGTTGGCGAATTTGGACCGAGTGAAAAAGCATGTTTTTCTTCATAATCACGTATTATTATTTTGGTTGTATTACATATTTTCCTAGGCTTTAATATTGTTGGAAAGATTCAATGAAAGTCAGTGACAAGGGAACTATTTATTTTTGAAGTGTGACCAATTTCATTTTATATGCAGAAGCCAATATTGTGAGTAACCGCTGACAACAAAGCAAGGTATTTTTATTTTACTGCTAATATGGGCTACAGTCTATTTATTCAAGTAGTTTTATGGGCTTTAGCTGTGATGTTATGTATTCGCCCATGTTGTGCCAGTTTTAATTTAATTGAAGAAAAATGCTTATTTCATTTCTCATTCAATTTTATATCATTTAAAAAAAGTCAATAATGACAAGTTTGAATACGTTTGACAGCATGAGGCTGGACATTTTTCTAACTTTTACAATAAAGCTCTAGTTTTTTAAAACGTAACCACAAAGTTAACAGAGAACATTTTGTATTTTTAGTGGGTTATTATTGGAACGGTCAGTTTTATAGGTCGTTGAAGACATTGCCAATATTTGCATCTTTTAAGTTTAAGCGCAAGTCAAATATCAAAGGACACAGAATTTGTTAAGTATTTATATCATGAATGTGGACAAACTCTTGCACGTACACACACAAAGCTGGACAGATCATTGAACTATTCCTTTGCTCTAAAAAGGAGACTTAACACCATGACAAGCTCAGTGATCATTTTCCCATTACAGCTGCATTTAGTGCCAGTACCACACAGCTTTCTAAACTCACAGTACAGTCACCATAACAATCGCTGGGGTCCATCTCAAATCATAGATGATGGTTTAATCAGAGGAGAGTTAAGCCTGCTGCTCCCTGTTTGTCTTCGACTTGATCGTCACGCCACACAAATTATCTACCCGCACTTGGTACTCGTGAGAGATTAATATAACAATGTGTGAGGAGTCTCGGTTTCTTCTTGCCTTTGTCCTTGAGATTTTCACAGGTGTTACTGCCAGCCCACACAGGCGGACACCCCAGAGCCTGAATCTATACGAATTTACATGCCAGGCTTAGGCCGCTATGGAGACACTGATGAAAAGGGAATGAAGGTCGAATGAGAACTGTGCTGCGGTGAATCTGCTGAGGGCAGAGTTGCCAGATAGTTCTAGACATTTCAACTGAGAGTGAAATCTACAATTTGCACCAGCAACAACCCACATTACTGAGTGTGGTCATTGCTGTCGGACAAAGACTCTTCTTTCTGATAATGGGTTCTTCTATTGGGACAGGAGATAGGACTATAGGGGAAAGAGCATCTGGCTCTACTGCACAGTGAAACAATTATTTAGGATCATTATGTAGGTACACAATATAGTCCTAAACTTCAGGGTTTGGGAATGCCCAGTTAATAAATCCCAGCAGAAACACTTGATAACTGTTCCTAACCCTTTGGCCTCACCAAAATAAATAAATAATCTGGTCCACTCATTGAGAAATCAACATCAGTTTGGAGAAGTTAACTTTCTTGTTTATCAGAGCTTTCCTTGAGAGTTTACTAGTGTTTCCTGCTCGAGTGAGATTTCATACAACAGTGTGTGTTTGAAAAACAAAAGCTTATGAAATTGGCAAGGAGATGAAAGAATGAAGTCTGTGATTTGGAAAGTGGTGTGTATGCTCGAGAGATTTTCCACACAAGTCTCTTAATTTCACTGGAAGCAACATTAAATCCTATTCAGCCAGGCCAGCCATATTTTTGGGGATTTTCGTCCAAAAAATAATTTGGAGAGAGCTCAGTTGTAACCCTCATCAGGATTTATTGGCTCATCACCAGTTGGTTTTAAGGTGCAGATGATAATCTTCTCATCAAAATGAAATTCATCGCCCTCGCCATCACAGATGGCACTAAATGCATAGAGTGCTAGTTTCTTACATTAGAAAAGCATGGTGCTTTCTTCACTTCAGCACATATTTGGGTTGATAGAGGATAAGGATTTATTTCTGAGATATTCATACTTAACTGCACAATGGTTATATTAACTTTCATCTGTTTACTTCAACTGTAATGCACAGCAGAAGTACTGCATGATACATGTAGAAGCCTTTCTGCTTTTGATTAATACACTTGTAATATTACTATAATTTTCCTGGATAGGAGTGACTAATATGGTTTGTGGGTATATTTACTGTTACTGTCTTAAGCCTTTTTATACCGCTGCAAGCCTAATTTTGAGCATCTAGCAACCTTTTTTTCAGCAAAGAATGTAATGGGCCTCAGGTAGAAATCTACAGGCCTGACACAGCATCATTTGTTGTCGAAAATATTTGACACTGAGCAAGACTCTGTTTCTCTCAGACCAAAGTATAGCTATAAATTGCTTTTTGTGAGACAAGACCCAAGCTCCATTACCCTCGGTGAAAAACCATCTCATGGAAGGAGTTGTCACCTTGAGGCCGATCTGTTCCCACGACTGAGTGACAGCACTCCCCCTCTCTTTCTTATCTGTCTCTATTCCTCTATCTCCTTTTCTATCACTCCAACCCCTTGCTCTGCAGTCTGTTTGGATCAAACCGCTCCTGCAAGCATCTCTGATTTTCAATCAATTTCAGGAACAGCACCTCTCACTGTTGTCTGCCTGTCTGTCAGTCTTCAGAGCACCCACTGCTGGAGGGAGTGGAAGCTGAATCCATCAGGGACGTAAACTGATAGCATTCACCATTTACATACTGAATAATATCACTTCAGGACCACTGCCATCCCTCCTCCCCCTCAATCCTATTTTAGGTATACTGTATATGCAACCTCGTTGAAGAAAAGCAGGAACTTAAAAGCTTGGCAAGTTAAATCAGAGCTCTTTTTATGAGAGGAATTCATCCCAGGCTTCCTCCCAGCATGCATTCCTGTGATATAGAATACAGCTCTGTCCGCACCGTGATCACATCTGTCCTGCAGCCTGATTAGATGCCAGGTGAAGAGCACAGTGGGCCTTGATACATTTGAAAGGCCTGTACTGTACATGCTGACCAATTATACCAGTGTGCCTGCTGGAATCACTCAGGCAGTGATGCTAACAAACAAACAAACAAACAAACAAACAGACACTGATTGTGACTGGAAAGTAGAGAGAAATGTTTGTTGTAAACATGTTTTGATTTGAGTGTTTGCTTTTGTTAGACAGTTTAAGCACTGGACATCCTACTAAATGAGCAGGCTCATATATTATTAATGTTTTTTTTTTTAACAGTGCTAGTGTTAAAGGATAGATTATAATAGTACCATATACGTTTTTGAGCTTGTATACATGACACAACCATTTTCATCCTTATATAAGAATACTAAGAGTCTAGCGGCACTGTGTGGCACAGTCGTGGTTGACATTCTGCAGGGAAATGTTCACAATGACAATAGTGATGTTTGAATGTGAATGGTGTCCACCTTCTAAGTTGAGCTTGCATGTGCAAATGAGCTCATTTTAGTAGTGTCCCAGTATATTAAATAAGCCATAAACGGGTATGGTGTCAACATTTTAACTCTAACCTGCATAGTCAGTAGGAATCATTCTGTGGTGACCATTAATGGTGGTATGATTTACCATTCATTAGGTATTATTAAGTCTGGACCAGAGTAGCGGACCAACCTGACCGACCTGCAGAGAAAAAGGATCCCACGTTTCCACCCACTCTGTTTTAATAAGTGTTGAAATGCAGGTTTAAAATAGAAAGAGTAGACTGTAGCAATGTTTATTATTAATTAGCCTCTCCACCGATATGAGCATCTGCAAGCATGCACACTAAACACAGCAGCATTATGCAATGTAAATACATTAAATCTAACTATGAAACACACTTTTAAATATCAGTGTGCTCATGTAACGTACGACATTATTATAGGTTGCTTTTAGGTCATGTCAGAGTAGTTAGCTACTTAACCAACCGGACTCAGTGTCACATTAATAAAGCTCCAGAGAGGTAACAAATACGTTTTTTCCACTCATTAGGAGTGTATCCGCACTGGTAGAGCAGGAGGAAGCTGCTGGGTAATGACGTTTAGATCGCAAGGTAATTAATTAGACACAACCTAGAATTAACAAAGCGCGATTTTTCACGCTCAGAATATTATGAACAAAAGGTGAATTTCCCAGTTTTATCAGGGTATTTGAGAAAAAGCACCTTGTTTGTATAAAGAATTAACTAAACGAAGGCCATAAGGGTTAGGAATACAAATATGTATTCACTAGAAAAACTTAAATGTAATGAGGTTGGAAAATAATGAAAATATATCAATGTGTTTTGTGGTTGTCATTGACATCTGATGAAAGCAGTCGAAAGCAGTGTGAAAATCAAGAAGAGGAATAAATGGATTCATCCATTTAGTTCGTTCGCAGTGGTTAAAGATTTTCAGTTTTATTAAGGGCTTAAAACAAGAGAACAGGGATTATGAACGGAATCCTTTGTAATTAGGTCCACTGGGGAAAAGTCTTAGAAACAATGAACTTCAGAAGAAGCAACAGTCAAGGTGATTGGACAAAGAGGTAGGGCGGAGGAGGCAAACATGTTGACATGATGAGGGGATGAGGGCATTTCACATGTTGCACAAACTGTATTTCTGTCCTTGTTTACCCAAGCTTATAACAGACGTACCTTTTATAATGCCTTGCAACACAGAGGAAAGTCATTCCTCTCCTCCACATTTGCGGAAACAGTTGTCTTCGTTACATGTCGGCCATGAATGAGACGTCCTCCTCTCCGTGCACTGTCTCCAACTACCTTAGCCTTTGCGCCTCCTCTAAACTCCTGCTTTTGGTGCCTGGCTTCGGCTTGAACATCTTCATCCTGCTCTCCCTGGTGTCCAGCCTGCTCGGCCGGAGAAGCAAGATAAAGAAGAACGTGGCGATGTTCATCCTCGGGAGCACCAGCTGCAACCTGGTCAACCTCAGCCTGTGGCCCCTGACCATCCACTGGCAGCAGCACGGCCGCTGGCTGCTGGGCGGTCACATGTGTGATGTCATGGTGGGCGCAAAACACCTGACAAGCTCTGCGTCTTTCCAATACATCTCCTTCATTACCTTCTCTATTTATCTGACGGTGGTATGCGGCTGGGGACCCCTGGTAAACAGCAGGGTTTTCCTGGCCCTGCAGCTTATTTTCCCTCTACTTCCTGTTGGGCTCATGGAGCTGATCGAGTGGATACAGGGCAGCAGTGTCGACCACCTGGATCCTGTCAACCTCACCTGCTTCTCCTTCATTAATGATGAAGTCATGAGGATCCTGCTGATGGTGAAGACGGCCCTGTGTCTGCCACTAAGCCTGTATTTCTACGCCCACATTTTACACACCATCGTCCTGAGTGCTAAGCGGACGCAGAGGAGCCAGAGATCTAATGTGCATCTGGCCAAAGTGTTCAGCCTCATATCTCTCATCACCTTTACGGCACATGTACCTGGTAAGTAAATGTTACTTAACAGTTTTTAGTAGGGTTCCTACAACTCACTAGTTGGATTTAAAGGATAGGTTCATCATTTTATAGTCTGTAATACATTGAACAATTATTAACATACCCATATGTTGTTATTAGTCACTGTGATTGTTCCTCCTGTCTGTGCTTGCTGTGAATTGATCCCTTTTTAATTTCCTCATGTTTCTCGATCAGACTGCTCAGGCGACAGGCCTTCATCTGTACATGTTGCACTATACACAGTTTGTGCCCATTTAGCTAATACATATTTTCATATATATATTTTTCATACTTTTTGTATGAAAAAGTAAACTTCATATCTAGTGGTGACATTCAGAGCTTGTTATGTTCAGTGTGTTTTTCTTTTAAAAGTGTGTAGACCATTTTCTTAAAAAAGAAATAGCTAAGACTCGGAGTTAGTTTTTATTAATGAATCAAATAAATGCAATATGTATCAATAAATACAAAAAGCTTACCTCGGCATTTGATAGAGAAGGTCAAAATTACTATTGACATCACAAAAACATTTGTATTACAAAGCATTCACTTAAAAACATGAACATTTATGAATAAAGTACATATTTGTTGTGTTTTTAAAAATAGTATTTTCTGCCTCTTCTCTTGCTGGATAAATTGAACTAAAACGCATACCTTACCTTTTTTATTTTTCCAGTTATTTCTTATTTTTAATATATAGCCTACTGTTTGCGGAATATCTATTTATATTATAAGGCGATAACTGCCCTAAGAGGTTTTTAAAATGTCACAAAATGTGAATCAAAACATTCTATGGCATTGTAATAATTACTAGCCTGTCTCAAACTCTCATTCCGAATGTGTGTTTAGGTGCTGTGTTTGCGCTGATGAAGCATACGTCCGTTTGTCAGGAGATGGTCAGAGACTTCCTGCTGGACCTGCCTTTGCTCTCCAGCCCTGTGATCCTGCTCTGTATGAACAAAGAGCTGAGGAACCAGTGTCTGCTGCTGCTGCGGCGCAACCCCAACAACGACTCTGTGAACACAAAGTCTATCAGCAACACAACACAGACGAGCAGCACAAGAAGCTCAATACGGTAGAAACTGACAAGATCCAGCGCTAGTTCATAGAATAATGATTTATTCATACATTAAATCCAACTTCTCATGCCTAGACTACATGTTTATTATGAAAATATATTCAGATTGTGTTGTTCCACAGTAGTAGAAAAGTAAACAAGACAAACTAACAGAAAATAAAACAAGTTAATAACAATGTTTTGCAATATCATCTTTTATGCCTGTGTGTGTGTCGTTGTGTGTGTTTGCTGTGGGTTGGATGTAGGTCAGTGTGTAACTTCACCTCCTTTTACAGTCTCTCTGAGACCAACATTACTGCCCACAAGTCTACGATCAATATGTCTGAGTTGACGTATTTCATACACAGCAGGACAACATTATTATTTATTCATGATTTACACACCACTGGGTTTTCCAATCTAACAACTAAAACTCTGCTCATGTCTGACCAATGGTTATGCAGTGACATCTAGTGGAGATTTACTAAATTGCACTTACATCAAAATCAGAGGTATATGACAATTCACAAAATCAACTTTTTTGCCTACATTTTTTCTTTATTTTGTATTAGTTATTATTTTCTACACCTGTTGCAGAACCGTTAACTTGAATTCAACCACTTTCAACCTCTGATCATCTCAGACTTACTTTCTTTCAGGGTGTCCATGTGATTAAAAGAGACATTTTTGGAATGAGATTTAAATCTAGTATTACAGCAACAGTTAAATACGCTTCAATAACTCGTAAAATAACCCAGACGCCAAATCGATGCCTTTGATGTAGAATATGAATTGCCTCCAGGCACATTCCAGCTGTGCAGTACTGCTTACGGTCAGTAGGTGATGCTGTCTGCTCACATTTGAAATTGCAGTTTACAGGAAGCTATGAATGACTGAATAATATTCATTAATCTTCGTGATAGATTCAGAGAGAAGGATGCAGCACTCGATAATGAATATGCATATTTATGAGCTTCCTCACCCATGGTTTAGATAATCCAAGCACATACAAGTTATGTATTTCCCTGCAGCCTGTTCGCCTTAATTTCCAGGAAGCTTCTCTAGGTCACCCACAGCATGTAGCATATGGAGCTCCCACCACTCGACCTTTAACCTCGCTAATTTCCCAGGGGTCTCCGCGGCACGGAGAAGCGTATAGAAAATGTTAATTACTGCTGTCTCAGGCTACCCACATATTATGTTAACTAGATGAACCACAATTAACATATTGCCAATATAGTCTCATGTTTTGCACAGTGGATGGCATAGTGCAGTGCAGCATTGCAGCGTTTTGTTAACATAAGCAAACTCATTCAAACACTTGAGTGCTCACTCAGATCACTTTAAGTATATGGAAATGTAAATGCTTGAAAATATTGTGTGATAATTAGAAAAGCATGTTTTTTTATAGCAACACTTGAGTCCTCATAATGCTTTGATTTCTCTCAAACCTTAAACAAAAGCATCACACATGAACTCATTACCATTTATTAAGTTTTATGGTAATCAGTTGGCATAATAAGTCATTCAGCATGAAGTACATGGGTGTTTGTAAAACTCCATTCTTAAAAGCTACTTCATGTGAAGTTGAACTTGAAAGAAATACTCTTTAGAATGAGTCAGTTAATGGTTTTACCCAGAATGTTGTGCCAACCAACACACTATTACAATAACTCTAATTACTAAGCCACATTTTATGCAATTATATAAAATGTCTCCCCTGTAAGGCATTATATAAGATCTTTCCTTGAATCAAAGAATCATTTCAGTCTGCAGCAAGTGTCTTCAGTTGCCTAGCAACTCCAGCACTGTTGCGGACTAATGCTGTCTGGTGTGTGGAGGTAAATCGGGGGGCAATCTGATTTCAAAATAGGTTGCATGTAGGCGGGGGTCAAACTTTCCTCATGCTCTAGGAGAGTTTTTCACAAATGGTGCTAGATTCTTGTTTATTGGGTTGTTTGTCTTGAAAAAAGTGGGAATGTAGCTCACTCGCAATTAAAAACAGATTAAGAGACTATAGTCCAAGGACAGCATATCAGATAGCATCTAGTGATGGGAAAGTAACATTTAGCTGCTGACCATGTAGGCTAAAGCTTACAAGTTCTCCCAAATGGGGAAATTAAGCATGCTTGCCACCTGAGCTGCCAAGTCCCCAGGCAAGCTGTGGCTCTGTTCAAAGCATGGAAATTTGCTTTGTGGATTGCAGCCATGTCCTTACTCAGTGGTATGTATAATTGCAGAGGTGGCTCTAACGTTCACATGTGAAATGCAAATGCCCATAGGGATTGTTCTTCCTTTCCCAGGTTTCCTGCTTCTTGTCCGTTACGCTTGGCTAAAACAATTCCACATTGCCTTCAGCAAATCAGCCTCTCTTTCGCACCGCTCCCTCTATTCCTCTGTTCATTAAAGTTGCATGACAGATTTTTACTTTGATAACATATGCATATTGTATGTCATGCCGCCGAATGCAGGTAGCATCACGAGGCTGAAAAAGTCCACGTTCTTTATACCCTGGCTTTGTTAGCTGTCATGTGCTTCTGCTGTGTCCTTCATATCTTTGTGTCACTGCAAGTTGTGACACACTTCAACAGCAAGAAGATACATTTTATTGTGATGGGGAAAACTCATCCATCCAACCCATCAGGTGTTATGAAAGTGCCTGCATGCGTTATCGGATATGCTATTTGAATTTCCATAGGTTGTCATGCTTCCCATACTATCTTCTGATGTCAGGCTGTTCCCAATGAACATGCAATCTGTGATGTGCCATCTCAGAGATTTGATTGCAAAGAATAAAGTACAAGGGATTCTATAATCGGACAGATGGGAAATGCAATTTTTCAAACTTGACAGCCATATGTTTAGTGTTTTCCATATTGATTTCTAATCAAAGTCTTTTTTTGTTTGTTTACGGGTAAAGAACCATCTTATGAAAGATTTCAGGATAGAATATCATACACTAACTACTACCCACCAGCTTTTGATTACTGAAGTTACAGCTGATTTATATGAAATAATAACACAGTAGCCTACACACCAAGACAAAATATAAAAGCAGACCGAAGTTATGTTCCATGAGAGCTGAAGGTGTTCGAATGATTTGTATTCCTGCACAGCTCAGCCAGTGTAAAGAAAAAGGTAGAGCAGTATAGAAGTGATTTATAGCACCCTGGATGTTAAACAATTAGATAAAATATATTGGTGTTTACCAGCATATCTGAGGCGAGGCCCGACAGGATAAGTAATTTGATGCTGTTGAACTCCATGGGAAAGTCCCAGCCTCTCCCTTCTCTTAGTCTCACTTTTTTTTCTTCCTTAAAGCTTTCTGATGCATTTGCGCTACTCTCTTCTTGCCCCGAAAAATCACTTTGTCACATAGCGACGCATCATTTCACATGCTAAATTTTTAAAAACTGGAACTGGAAATCCTTTCTCAGCATGCAATATCCATTAGGGAGGAAATTATTCATATGACTCCCCCTGCATTATTAAATACTTAATGAAGAGAAATATGTGCCCCTCACGCTCTCACCATTGTTAGCCGCCAATACTTTACCTCTCAGGATTTCAGGTTCACATGTACAGGATCCCACTGCGCCTATACTGGATCATCTAGAGTGAGAAATAACTTTTGATCACATGGTAATGGGATTTAAAGTGGCCTCATTCCTCCATCACCTCTGGAAGATTCGCTTCATGGTGGTCCCATAAATCTCCTCTCTGGAGGTTGTTGGGTCCACGTTGATGCTTTTTACTACGCTTACGTGTTATCGTGGGATTGTGGGGAAGGTTTTTTGGGTCTTAAGGGCAGACAAAAATGAATAACTAATACTGAACCAAAAGCTGCACTCACCCTCTCTACAGTATGCGCTTCGGCATCTCTTACTGATGCACTGCAGACCACCAGTTTGAAGGGTTGAGATACAATATAACACACGGGCGAAATGCAATTTGGACAGACAGAAAAATATCTCGGAGCATCATCCAATGCATTTATTCTTGAGACAATTGTTACCCGCTGATAATAACTGCAACGCATCAAGTGGATATGCTTGTGTCAAATACAAATTGTGATAGGGCATTACAGTCAAGGTTGGCTTGACTGTGTATGGCGTGGTGGAGCTTTTTGTTGTTGTGTTGTGCAGCGGGAGCAGATGGAGACTTTGCAGGTGGGAGAATCAGGCTTCTGTTCTCAGTAGCAGTGGGGAGAGGAGGAGCTGTATGTCTGCTGGTTTTACCCCTCAAGGGTCCCTAATATCACAGCATCAAGGGTGATAAATGGACCTGTTAACGTGACAATAACTAAGTTCAAGGTTCAACGATTTGGTCGGTTTGTATCGTTTTTTCTCTCCACGTTTAACAGAATATCATTAGTAAACATTCCCTAACTGGAGCGTACACATGTCAGTGTATGTTGTCTCTTTAGAGTGTGAATTCATTTTTTTTTTGTGCAAACAAAGCCGTGTACGGATAGAACGCATTATGGTAAATGCAATCAAGTTTTGACATGTTGTGCATGCATGTTTGCAATTTGAGGTAAATGCCAGAGACAATGTAAATGTGCAGATGCTGACCTTTTACCATTTATAAACAATGCTACTCATGCTGCAGGGTTCTCTACACCCCACAGCTTGTACGGGTCACAAAGAGCACTTTAATCTGTGTACACATGTGGAAAACACTAATTATTTTGTCGGGAATGTGTGGTTAAAGTACGATGAATAACCTTATCTCGGCTGCAGAGTGAGTCGGCTTGGACTTGAGTGCTGGACCTTCCTTTCGAGCTGGCCTCCATTCGCTCTGTCTTTTTCTGTTTTCAGCAGCATCCTGTAGAACCTTACCTTTGTTTGCCCATCTGCCCTTGTGGTTTTTCCTCACTTTGATAAATAATTGACTTGCTCTCCTCCTTTGATATGTACTTTAATGCTTTTTTCACCAACCTTCCACTCGTAGTGCTCCTTCGCCTGCTGAGTTTAGAGTGCACCTCGGCAAAGTCCCTGATTTCATGGTGACAGTCTCCTAAATGTAATATTCACATACTGTTGAATCAATTTTTCATTTTCAAAAAGAAATAGATAAACAAAAACACACAAATTGCATGCCTTGGGTGACTCAAGTATAGCTAATTTGCCAAAGCAACAGTGAATGGCGCCTTCTCTCGACTTCTCTTTGTACCTGGTACGTTGCCTCATTGTCAGTACAAAGGCATTTTATGTTGTTGTTTCATAGGATGTTGTTAAACTACATACTGCACATCTACAGCTCATAACATTTAGTGTATTGTTGACAAAAGTTATTGCCTGCTCACCGGAGCCTCATTTATTGTATGCTCCAGGCAAGAAACATTTCAAAGTGGAACAATTGTCTTTTAGAAAAGCGGTTTTTATTTGTTGCGTTGGCAAGTGATGTATTTTTAATGGCATCGCTTGACATACACTCTTTATACACCCAACACAGTGCTTTGAAATGTTTAGATGTTCTCATCCAGAAATCACATAATGGTTTTAAAGTCTGAGTTACAAAACTTCAATGAATAACTAATATCAGTTATTCAGAATTACACTGTGGATCCATGCTGTACACAGGCTGTTGATTCAGCTTTTAATTGCATTAAGCTGCTAAAAGAACATCTTCTTGAGAGAAGGGGCCATTTCAAAGAGCTGACACTTAAATAAACAGTAATATCTGAGAATGCAAAAGTGTGAGACACCGATGCTTTCTTCTCCACCTGTGAGACTTTGCTTACGCTCATCTGGTGGCGCAGCAGACAGAGGAAACCTGCCAATTAGTTTCCTCTGTAAAGCTGTCATTACTGCCAATGATAAAGGGGATGGAGGGCCGCACAGGGGATACGCTGCTCTAATTTGTCCTTTTGTAACAGAAGAGTCGAGAATCCATTTTGAGGGGTGTTAAACATATGATTGAGTTTTACAATAATTCCTCGTACAGCACAGGGAGCCCTGCGTTGAAGTCCAGAGAGCGATGAAAACTGCTCTATTCATTCCTCTTATCTTGTGTCTAATGAAGAATATAATGCATAAAAACACGACATTGCACACTTGAGGTAATCCCCGCAAGAAACAAGAACACCAGATCTCAGCTAAATTTTAGAAAGTATAATCAAAAAAAAAAGGAAGAAGAAAATAACTGCATATTTTTCTGCTTATTATAACTCAATGAAGACAATTTGACACAAAAGTGATTACGCATCCAGGCTAGGAAATGTGAAATAGGAGCACCAACGGGACGAGGATTCATAAACAGGCAGTGAAAAGTGATATTCTGTTGAAATGCTAATTTTTGGAGGGTTTTGTTCCAGAGGCATGCAGGGTGAAATTGGCCTTTAAACACATTGGCATACTAATGTCTTGAGGTGCCTCCACCTTCAGCCCGCTCAGAATAACCACAGTGCTATAATTGACATGCAGTTCACAATGGCAATGCACACATTTGCATCAGATAGAATTAGACATTTCTCTAAGGTGTGTCACATGTTTCTGTGTCTTGAGCTATGGAGACAAAAGAGGGACTGTTGTTGATCGCTAAGTCAGCTACTAGTATGGTGGTGCCGCTGCTCAGGTGTGTTGGTTTGCATTGACCCCCGCTGTTTGATTTACTACACATGCTGTTGTTTATTCCCCTTTTTCTTTCTGTTCCTTTCTTTGTTTTTCTTTTGAGATAAAGGTCTTTGTGATAAAAATAATTGCACACCGAAAAATTGCGCGCATTGTCTGTGAAAATAGCTTCTTGACAACGAAGTAGAGAAATTAATTCATGTAATGTAGGACACTTCTAGTCAGTTGTGCATGTCAGTTTTTTTGTGACCTTATAAAACAAAACGATGTCTACAGTACTTGGACTCCCTCAAATGTAATCTGAGAGCCTTACAGAAGTAGAAAACAGTTATGTTGATTGGTTTTCAATGTAGTGACTCGAGAGTAAAAACACATGGATGTTCTTTCCTTTTAAACTATAGGTTATATGTATGTGTTTTTAATTTATTGGAATATTAAACAAGTAAAATCCCAAGTCCTCAAAGGCCAAGATAAAGTGAAATCCACATGTTTACATCCTATTTTTAGCAGCGTAATGTTTGGCCGCAGCCAGTGTGTGAATAAGTGACTCAGAGAGAGTGATGGCGGTTGGATTTGCTCCACAGATAAGCGGTTGGCAACTGTTGAAGAGAAGAAATTAGGGAAAAGTTGTCTAGTGTAATTAAATGGACTGTGGCACACGTACACAATCCTGTAATAAATCTGGGGCCTCTGATTATCGGGGAATATCGTGCAGCTGGACTGATACGTGAGTCTGCTGAGTTTTTAGAGTGGCAGTTCACTTACTTGTCAACATCCTTGAAAAGTATTCATTATATCACTTAAAGTTCCCCTATTATACTGTTTTTCATCAATATATTATAGGTCTCAGATATATACAAAACATGTCTCTGAAGTGTTTGGCTCCAAATACCAAACAGATCATTGCAGCATCCCATAATCCCCTCTGTTTCAGCCCTGTTCCAAAAGTGCTGATTCTCAGTCTGTTACTTTAGATGAAAAAGGAGCCACTCCCCTCTGAGAGATATTTGGTTAAAAAGAACACAATGGTGCTCTAGGAGGAGATTCAGGGGATAAGGTGGGGGTGTGTGTGTGTGTGTGTGTGTGTGTGTGGGGGGGGTTACCTTGGTTGCTGATTAGCTAATGGTTACACAAGCCAAATAAATCGTTATGACATCATAAAATGGCCAAAATCTGATCAGCTCATTTTCAGACAGGTTTTTTTATAAATGGATCAGGACAAAAAGTGAGAGAATCTTTTTCCTGAAACTTTCAGAATCTCTTTACACAGAGGGGACACATGTTGATGTATACAATATATGAACAAGTGGATTTTGCATTTTAGGTGACCTTTAACAAAAATGGTGTAGCATTAACATGTTGTTTGTGTTGCTTCATTTGGACCATCTGGTTAATTCCATACTATCTTTTAAACGTGTTCTTAAAAATATGTTACCTGGGAGTAATCCTTACTTTATTGGAGTTTTTGTCATTTATTTTGTCTTAGAATACTGACATTTGTCTTAAAACTATATGCTGCCTTGTGTGAAGCACTCTCTAACAGCAGTTATGAAAAGCTCTGTATAAATAGAGATTATTGTTGTTGAAAGAACAGCAGCCCCTGGGGTTTATCACCGTTTCAGTGCTGACACAGTGAGCTACTTATACCTTAACATTTAGCTTGAAAAGGTAGATTTGAATCAATCAAGCATCATACGGCATGGGCTCTGTGTTGTAGTGTGCAGGCTGTGGATGCATATTTGTTTCAGTGAGTCAGCTCTACGATTGGCATTCAGTTGAACTCCCTGCAGGATTTCAGGCAATAAATATGGAAATCTGAGCATGAGAGCCAAGCTCTTGTCTAGCTGCCTTTTTGCCTATTGCACAGTTTAGTCAAGTATCACTTCAGCATAAACAGACTGATAGCAAACAGTAAGATTGGAGCTTTCTCAACTGGCAACTATTTACTTCAACATGATTACCCGGAGAACATTTTACACATAACAATTAAACCTTTCCAATTTGCACAATCCTGGTTACCTTAGTTTGTCAGTAATTAAACGTAGAAGATATGATAATGAGTACAGGAAATCATCAGTGCACAGTCGGTTTTGCATGTTAGATGTAGCTTCTTTTAAAGACTTGTGTTAGAGAGGGACCAGCAGAGCCCTGGGCGCTTGGCACAAAAATATCCCTAAATCCCCTCTCCCACCCTGGGCAGTGACACATGCTGTGACTAACCCTTTTCTGCAATAATGGCGTTAAGATGATTGTACAGACGAGTGTGTCTTAATAAATACAGTGTGGTAGTAAACATTGAACCAGTGAAAAGTGTGTCTGATGAGGACATTAGTATTAAAAGCATGCATCAACAGCTTGATTATAAGTCTTTGTTTCCTTGACTATTGGGGGTCCTGGGGAGATCTCCTGATTTTCGAGGTTATCTGCAAAATGCCTGATGTGGCGCGCTGTAATCAGCCTCTGCCTGAGACCCAATCATTGCTGGAGGAGACTGTCTCAAAATACCATGAATGTGTTCTGAAAGCACTAAAAGCAGTTCAACCAAGCTGAAAATGGATGTTTACGAGCAGAAATGATGAAAGGGTATGTACAATACACAGGGGGATTAAAGTGAGTCGACTGTGGATATGAACTGGGTTTGAAACCAGTATTACAGCACCTTCAAGATTCCCTGAAAGACTGAAAAGCTGAATTTTCTAAATTGCCAAACAGCCTCTTTATGGAGCTTGCACAGGAAAAACATCTTGGCATCAGATTGTATTCATTTAATATTTCTTCTTATTTTAACCTTGCTTTCTTCAGATCGTTTAGGGTTATAGTCATCTTGTGACTAACTACTGCATCACCATGTTTTGAATTAAACTGTTGACTGTGGGTTTGTAAATGATGGTAATATCTGTGTGTCTGTGTGTGTTCTGAGCTGTTTGTCCGCCATTGAGATGCATAAGCAGGAAAACAACAATCTGAGAGGGAAAGTAATAAATTACAAGGTCATCATAACATCACATTTTCAGCCCGACTGCCAGGATGAGAAGATTGTCCGTTGAAGAAGAAAACATTTTGTCTGGCATCATTTCACAGCAAGATAAGGATGTAATATGAAAAGAGTTCAAATGCATGCTGCGGTAACATCTGCACCCTCTTCTGTGTTAATATTCGATCTGCAAACTAAAGGTTGAAAGTTGCTGGGTAAATTGGTCAAGCTCCAGCAGCGATTACAGTGTTGATCTCTGGGGTAATGCTACGGAAAGGGGAAATAAACAGTCTGCAAATTACTCAAAATAAAGCAGGAATGATTGTATAGTGTTCATGTGAGAACTAATGCTTTACACTCGACAGCTGCTACAGATAACTGACGGAAGCACTCGACAGAGCAGATCAGGAAACCCTGATTCATTTGTAACGGGTTCAACTACAAATATATTTTGTCAGCTTTGAAGTATCCCAAAAGTCCAACTCTGCTCTGACTAGTTTCCATGTGGTGCTTCATATTGAGTTTAACTTTTTTGATTTTGTGTAGTTCTGAGTTTTCTCAACAGTCTTTATAGCACATAATTCTTCATACGACCTTGATCATGTTGCATAATTATTACTCCTGATTTACACATACTTAAAGTGGATATATCATGCTATATTTGAATAATATAGTGTAGGACCATACCTATATAAGGCCTATTTATGCTTTTTATTTTTCCAAATACCAAACAGATCATGCATTTTAGCCATTCCTCGTTTCGCTCAATTTAACACTGTCTTTTCATGGGCTGATTATATGAGAACAGCACCATCTACAGGCCTGGCATATGTACTACAGCGTCNAAATAGACCAACAATATTCCCTGTGTACAGCCTCCACAGACAAATGCTATATATGTTTTTTGATTGACTCACCTGTTGGCGAATTTGGACCTTTTCACTCGGTCCAAATTCGCCAACAGGTGAGTCAATCAAAAAACATATATAGCATTTGTCTGTGGAGGCTGTACACAGGGAATATTGTTGGTCTATTTTATATGACATCTTCTGTGGTCAATAAAAGCCAGGCCTATCAGGAGTTTTGACATGGACCTCCTACCACTGAATCACCATTAGGTTGTTTGACAGTAAGAGCGATTACTAGCTTTGCTTACAATTGAGCCAGCTTTATAAAATATGTGCTCTGGAGGAGTGGATGAGGTAGGTATGGTTTTGCTGCTGCTGCAAATCGTGGGAAAAGGTCAGCCTTTTGTCTCAACCAATAAAGAGGAGTGGGATCAGGTTCAGTCCTTTCTTTATTGAAGTCCTCCGGTTCCTCTCTTGCTGTGACAGTCAGTTCTTGAGATACTTTGTCTCCATGGACAGGAGGAGCTCTTTTAATACTTTTTGTGTGCTTTACTTGGGCTGCTGATTCAAAGCCTCCTCCAGTTTTAAACAGGTGCTTGGCCAACCTGGTCACAAGCCTGTTCCTTTCCCGCTTCGGGGAAACAATTTAATTTCTTGATTGACCTTCTCGGTCAATGCGTTGTGGACACTGGCATCATTGTTGTTGACACTCCACCTCCTTGTCCTCCATCAGTTTCATATTCAGTGCTTTGGTGGTGTTGCTGTTATCCTGTTGTGATTTAAAATTGAATTATTATAATTGTTGTCCGCTTAATAGCCTTACACGATCTGTCGCACCAGTAGCATAGAACTCCAGAGGGCCGAGCACTTTTGGATAAGGCTGCACATTTTGTCCCATATGTCAGGTTGCCTTGCTGTCAGTGCACAATGAATACCCTCACACTTGGGTAGAGTTTAGGTGGGTTCCAGATAAATATGACACTACAGCATTTGTTATGGCTGGCTTTATAATGAGTTCTACCACCATAGAGTCCAGGGTTTTTTGTCAGGGGACAGGGAAACATCCGCAATAGCTGCACCTACAATAACATAACAAGAATTTGCCATAATTATTAACCACATGTTTTACTTTTGCAAGACTACTGAGCTCTTACCTAAAGTTTCCAGAGAATTTGCTATTTGTAATGTTCCTTTTGGCATATCTGGAACTTGACATTTTAGGGGTCATGTTGGCAATTAAAAAAATAATAATAATCTAGACACTTGACTTTTTAAACATCTTGGAAACTAGTTGCTCGCCCTGTCAGGTGTCAAAGCAGTTTCAGAGCTAAATTTGTTTTATGAGAGCTCAGGCCAGGACCCAGGATAAAGTGAAACTGAAAGGTGAGAAGTGAGAAGCCAGCCCCTAATGATGCCAACAGCGCTAACAGAGCTAACAGTGCTAACAGAGCTAACAGAGCTAACAGAGCTCCTGAGAAGTAAATGAATGGTGGGCATTACATTTTCGCAAGATCAATGTTAGCGCAGAGCAAAGCCCTGACAAATAGCTAGCCACACACTAAGGACCCACATGCACTAACATGCACATGTGGTTTAACCATCTATGTAAAACAAACACAGTGAAGCTTGGATAACACCCACCAGAGGGAGCGTGACCTCATTCTCTGCTCATGTAGACATTACTCCAATACATCTCGACATAGCAAATATCTCATTGCTGCTTTAATATGGCTTTTAATTCAGTTTTAAGAACCGTAAAAAAATATCATTTATAAAAGAAATCTGAAGATAACTAAGTCTTGCTGCATAGACAATTCACTACATCACTGTTGGATGTACCAGATGTATAAAAAGAACACTCCTGACCAACAGTGATGCTTGGTGTTGTCAGAGATGAATGCAGTGAAACACTGCATATCAGCTTGGGGAGAAATTATTCTTTACAATTGTAGACTGTTCCAAACTCTAAATAACTACAATGATTTAAATTATTCTACAGGCCGGGTTCTGCTGGTTGGAGAAACAGTTGACCAATTACAGTTATGTGGGCTGGATATACAAGTCAGTATCCTCTTCCTGCAAAGCTTTCTAGCTACCTCGCTACTGAAAAAAGACCAGCTAAAAATAATAATAATCGTAACAATGGTGGATGAGCTCATCCTAGCAGTACAGGTGGTTGCAAGTTGAATCAAAAGTTAGAGGTGAGCGGTGCTTAAGTGCTATTGAAGCACTCTGTCCATTCAATCCACATAGCCTCTGAACTCAGTTTGGCAGTCTCTGTCCTCAGAGCGTCCTGGTGGAGCTGAGAGGACAGGGACCGGACAATTTATCTTCATCAGGCAGACAGTGACTGGACACATATAGTGGACATGTAGGCCCCTAGCAATACATGTGCAATGTTTTTGTTTAGTCATAAGGCAAATTGGTTTTTTTAAGGGTCCCAGATAAATGTCTTAGTCACACCCTTGACATGGACTGAATAGATACATTTGATTAAATAAAAAAATGTGTTTGTTTCAAGAGACGGATGAGTGACAGAAATCAAAATTACTTCTGAAAACACGTTCAATGTGGAATGAACTTTAAACTCTATTTTTACTTTATATTCTATTATTTTTACTGCACTTGAATTTCTTCCAAATTCTCAAGAAACTTTCCGGCTCCTGCCAGAAACTGCTTCCAACATGACAACTGAATATGACGGTTGGAAAATGGAAACAATTAACGAAAGTTATTTTAGTCTCATGATGAGTGAGAGTGAAAGATGTGAATTAGCTTTTTTTTCTATAATGTAGTTTAAATTCAAAAAAATAAAACCATGTTATATCCTATTTCATTTAAAGTTTAAAATATAACATTTTCAAACACAGTAGATATTTATTTTCCATCAGAAAAGTCAGTAAACTCTTATTCCCTTTACCTACGCATCAGCACACGTTGCCTTTAAGGTCTTTTCTAATTTGTCATGTGGCTGTATGCAAATACAGAACCACTCACATTTAACTGATATGCAAGTGAACAGAAGCGTGGATGTATACGTGGAGATCTTATGAAATTAAAGTAAAATGCTTTGAGCCGCAAACACGAGACCTCTCAGTAATTCCACTCAGTGGTAATGATTGACGTATGGAAATCTATCTTGACCTCCATCTCACAGATTTTTTTTTTAGCAAATATAAGATGTCAATGATAAATTGTAACTATAACAAAGCCATTTTTCAAATGGATCCAGCAGCCGTGATTTGTGTCTTGTGTAAACAGCTTTGATAAATGCACTCCGCTGTGTTTGTCATCCTTTTGCTCAATCATTTTCATGCTTAAATGAAGCAATTTGTTTCTCCGAACGCAATCTGTTGGAGTTGATTATCCAAGATGGTGATGTCCACCCTGATAAAAATAGAAAACCCGTCTAGCCAAACACTTCTAACGCCAAGAGAAGTACGAAAGGCTTTGTTTCTGTTGAGAATCTGGAATGGTTGCGAGGAGTGACTTCTGTGGAAGAATAAGAGAAAACAGAACTTTAATTACTGTAATGAATCTTTCTGAAGAGGTATT
Organism: Notothenia coriiceps; assembly: GCF_000735185.1. Taxonomy (NCBI): domain Eukaryota; kingdom Metazoa; phylum Chordata; class Actinopteri; order Perciformes; family Nototheniidae; genus Notothenia; species Notothenia coriiceps. The sequence goes on along the minus strand of NW_011367630.1, from coordinate 16,683 downwards.
GAAAGTGTGGCATTGGTGTGGTCTCAGCGAGAGCTCATTTTGTCTTCCAGAGCCATGGTCATTCATCATCAGCTGAACAATACAGTGCGTGGTAGAGAGTATGATAAGAGACATGGGAAGAGAGGAGTCAGAGAGAGAGAGAGAGCGAGAGATACTTTATAGTTTCCGTCAAAAGGAATCTAAGATGTTTGCCAATGTTTTGTAATCTCTTTAAAAGAAATACAAATAACTATAATAAGTACTGCGACAAATATAATAATTCTAAAAGATGTCTTTGGAAACTAAAAAGCTCCAGCACTGCCGGAGAGGGTCTATAATTGGTTCTTTGATCAACTTTTTGGCCACTAAGGAAACACAATTCAATGTATTCGAAAATAACTGATGGATTCAATTAGTATTTAATTCAATCTTGTGGCTGCGCTGCTTTGAATTCTGCCCCAGCTACTTATATCGTGAAGCTTTTGTAATATATATGCAAATCTGTTTTCTGACACATTTCTACAAGCAAATTAAGAGTGCTAGTTTCTCATAATGTCCAATCAATTCCTCATTTAGAATATTCATTTCAGCAACAAGCATAAGACTTGCCCTCGCTCGCAGTACAACCCTCTGCTGAATCATGCTGTCGCACCTTTAATTCCTCGATAATAGATCAAAGTTGCAACAGTTTTAGTTTCTAATTCGCTGCTCCTGTTTATTAAGCTTTTATGCTGACAAATATGTATGTGCTATAGAGCAGATGCATTTTGCGGAACAATGTTCAAAAGTTTGAAATGTAATAATCACAAAGATTTGCACTCAGAGATCATTTGTAGTTTAGAGCTGAAGCATTTTTCTTACCAGCCACTGAGGCAACTCATTGCTTCTGTACCTTGTGAAGTGTCAACAGGGTAGTTAAAGGAAAAAAAGGAAATAACCTGTCATATATAATTTATGAGACTGGTCCTAGCAAAGTTGTATCGCTTCTCGTTTCTTTTAGTGCCAGTGTGTAATAGGATTTCACATTGGCATTCTCCTATCTGTTTATTCTCTTTAGACACTAATAGTATTAACTCTGAACAAGTACTGTATTTGTCAATGTGCTGCTAGCAGGGCCTTCCTCATTCCTAGGAGGTGAAGATCTGTATTTCTATCTCAAAATAGAGCAAAACTTTATTTCAGTTTGCCAATTGCTTTACACTTTGCCTGACCTGACAGGAGCTGGATGGAACACAGATGTGCACGTCTGTATTCGTGTGTGTTGAATTCCCAACACCACATGCAGCTGTTCTTTTGTGAGTCACTTCAGTGGGCACAACAAAACATAATTACTCTGATGAACACTAAATGGCTGAGTGGTTTCCTGAGTTCACAAAGCTGTAGAACCCACACCCAAGATTTTGATTTCCCATCAACGCAGAGATAAAGGCAGAATGGGATGCGAGACTTGAAGCACTGACCCTTAACATTATTGCTTTTACAGTATGGCACTATACCCCATTATAAAACTAATTAGGTGTTATATTAGAATATGGTAACACACTAGAGTTGATAGGCATAACATTAAGCATCTTTGACACATATTGGAGGTATTGTAGTCCTCTTTGGGGATTGATAGAAACATGGCAGACCATTTACAATTTCTGTAATGAACATCGCTACTACACTCCACTGTACATGTTCAATACTGTGCCAAACCAATGAACAGGCTAGTTTTAAACTGACTTTAATAATGTGATAATGATGTATCAACTGAACTTCAATCAACTGAATCAGTCATGCTGCAAAACACAAGTTGGACCTTTGCTTTGAGTCAAACCACTAGGTGGCACTGGTCTTCTAATCTGGAGAGTGTGCAGCTTCCAGAGAGGGCGGAAAAGCATAACCACCTACCTGCAATTTATATTTGCATGTCTAATAGCACAGTGGTGCCTGCTCTCAGGGTGAAACTGCTTGAAAGTGAAGAAGAGTATTTCCTGCCTACATAGCAGGTGCCCAAAATACATTTTTAATCAAACAGCATCTCACCAAAATGACGGTATATATGTTTAGCATTACTATCGAGATGTGGATTACATTATATTACTGCACACGTTTTCCAGTGGGTGCCTGTCATATGGGAAACATTAGTATAAAATGTTCTAAGGCTAAAACCACAGTGACACACTGTTTAAAAAGGAAAAGTGAGAAAGCTTGTGGTGAAAGTTGTCTGAGTTTCATTGATGTTAGCTGGCAATTAATTTTCATGATAATGCCCGTGTCCTTGATTCAGACAGCAGCTACACATAAATGATAATGCGCTGATGGGTTTGAGCCTGAGTCTGCCATGGAACAAGCATGACAGCGTGATGGGAATGGAAACGTGCATCATGCCGCCCTGTGCCTTCCCGTATTACTCCTACCAATCTGTCCTCCTTAGACATTAATGAAAATAACAGGGCCTATTCTGAAATGGATGCCCCCTTTGTTAACCTCTTTATTCCCAGGACCATTTCCACAATTTCACAATTTCTTTACTCGTATTCTACTTTTATTTTTTCCTTCACAGAGTGCTTCCCTTTCATTGGATTACAAAATAAAGTCATTGAGATTGTCATTGCTCTGCATTTTGGTTAATGCAAGTCAGCTAAACGTTATCTTCCCTATGGGTCTCACACACACACACACACACACACACACACACACACACATGGTGGGGCCCAATGTGATATCTTTTCATGGGGCCCAAATTCCCTGGCGGCGCCCCCGCACACACACACACACACACACACACACACACACACACACACACACACACAGACGTAATTCCACTGACTGAGCATGGAGAACATTGACTATACAATAGTCCACAATATGGTATGATGTATCAAAAGTATCTTATCTAATCAAACAATATTTATTTTGACACCATTTATTTAGAGTAGCTTGTTTCATGTCACATAACCTGTAATGGCATCGATTTTTCACACGGATTACACTCAGGCCATGTCTCTTGGTTGGCTTGTTTGTGTGTTAGCCATACCTCCAACAGGCTCAGTGTGTGTGTGCTCCAGATTTTGTGATTGATTTATAACAACAGGGACAAAGATTGATGAACAGACAGGTGCCAGGCGAGGAGGAATACAAAGGAAGAATGTGGAATATTATGGTAACATGGCTGTTAACAGTGTCAAGCAGCATTCAGTAACCAAGAACTGCCAAAACAATGCAAAGACCTTCCCACCCCTTTATTTATCTTATTATATATTTTCAGAAGTACTTGGCCCAAGCTGTGGCTAACATCAAAATAATAACCTGGGCAAATGTTGAGGCAAGGTTTTCAATACATGAAAACTGATTCAGATGTTGTGTTTGGTAATGAAACCCAAATGTGATGCAATACAGTTTAAATGTAATTACATTGTCCTTCACCCACACAGCAAGAGAAAGAAAAATGAAGCAGAGTGAGCATGGACTGATTTACATGCAGTAACACTATGAGCAATCACACAGACGTAATTGGACTTCAAGAAGAGCAAATCAAGGTTAGGATTGTCATTACTGAAAGATCTTCACTGACAAATTAGGCTAACCTTAGCCTATGCAATAATCGACTTACGGTTGTACTGCAATAGACAATTTTAATTATATTCCTAGATTTATTGTGTTAATGATATACTTAATTATTGAGTCCCTGGTTTTCATCACCACGTGGACTGACCTCGACAAGGAGACATTCTCCATTGTGCTCCCTGGGCTAACCGTAATGTATTATTAGTATTCTGATAATGTCCACTAATGTAGATAGTTCATGGAAAGACATACTAATATAACCATACATCTTCCTCTCGCCCGGCTCAGCATCACAACTGATTTTATGATTTCCGCATGAATAAATACGTTGCCTTTGAAAAGCAGCAGTAATTGCTTTTGGCACTGACATAAACAATATTGTGTACCATTTGAAGCTACATGATTTCACGTAAAACGGGGCCAGAATTTGCTCTATTAAATTTGGATTCAGGCAGTTCAGATGCGGTAGTTCAAGGACTTGAGTTGGCGCAGATTTACCAGGGCCTTAAGGCAAGACAAAATCACAGAGTCACTCAACATATGTCCATTCTTTTTTAAAGTAAAGAAAGTCATATACAGAACAGCCCTACTGCAAAATATGAGTAATGACTGAACACTTGCACACACTGCAGGCCCTTTTTATCTAAAGTTTAATGGCCCATCTGACAATTCCAACCTTAGTTTGGAACACGCTGCCCATGTCCGATTGGAAAGTGATTTATTTTTTACCTCCATGTCAGCTTTCATACACACAGGATAATGTAATGAAGCGATATGGAAATGCAGAAAAACTGGATTAAATAATAACACGTTTCTGAACAGAATTACCAATCATTTTTTGATGAATATAATAATATATTATCCTTGAGTAACAACTCGGGGTATGAGTCGGTCAACAGTTGAATACCACTTCATAGATTAACAGTCTTATGTCCACTAATAAAACCAAAAGGCCAGGTGGTAATGGAGTCGACATCCAATCAATTCTTGTTTAATGAAAGAATTTTCTAAAAAAGCACAACGGACATTTACACAGCAGAAATGTCATGGTCAATAAATTAGCTTTGTAATAAGACAACACAGGGTGACTTTTGTTGTCTCAGGAACATCCAGCTAAGACAGTTATTATGGCGCAGCAAATATTTACGACACATTATATAGTTTCAGCTGAAGGTCAGCTTTGTTTTACTTACGTATGAAAGGAAATTGAAGTGCAGCTAAATGCTTTTACATAGGCTGACCTTGAAGTGCTTCAGGCTAAAGTTAGTGATGTTGCGTGGGTTCTGCTAGGTGAAATGCAGAAAGAGTGCTTGGATCTTAGCTTGGGTCCAGGAGGACAGAGGCGGGGGAGTTAACTCCGCTCGGTTTGGAGAAAAAGGCTGCAGGGTAGCAGTGATTAATCTTTCCCTCCACTCTTACTTTCTGCCTTTGTCCCTCTGTCGGCTTGCTGTAATTTTCCCCTTATGGATCCACTCCGTCTTTTGGTTTGACCATGTTTTCAAAGAAATTGACCATGTGTCAACAATTGTCTGACTGCCTCAGTTTAGTTTGATTGAGGTGAGGTGGGATCTGTGTCTAAATATCTTTATCAGCTCATCAGATTTTAATTTTCAGTGTTATTTCAAAGCCATTTTAGAGGTCTTACTTTCTATTTTTGTGGTGACATTGAAAATTAAAAACAAACATTTACTTAGCCAGCTCTGTCAGACTGCTGTTGTGGGTAAATACTGTAGGTGGAATGGAAATAACAAACTCACTTAATAACAAGGTTGCGTCAGTAAACTTTTCCAAAGTTTATGACCAGCACATGTGAAGCCTTTGCCTTTGGCTACTTTGAGGCATATAAAAAACCATAACAGATGTTTAACATACATCGTGTATGCATAACACATAGCAGATGTAAATCACACAGCCCTCAGATCTACAATGTATAAAAATATAAATACAGTTAAAAGAGAATTACATACACTTAAAGTGTGAATTGTCCTGAAAGGAAGGTTACTGCATGTGATTTTACAAGTTGTGGGAATTAAAGAACTGCACTGCATTGGAGCCAAAGAATGTGATTTCCTTAGTGGCTCTTGACACTCTATATTACCTGCCTGTGAAAAAGAGGGAATATGTCAATTTTATTCCTGCTTTACATTGGATGTGGGCTGCATAACCATTTTTTTGACTGGAAGACACAGAAGTGATCAAATGGGATCTTTTATTATCAAGACACACTGTGTACCAAAAATGTTTAGCAATCTGTGTGAGGGGTACGAGCAATTTACAGTTTTATAAAATGATAGAAATGTTACAGTTATCTGATAATTCTTGTATTATATAACATGTGATTATCTCTCCACTGTTTGTTGAACAGCCTCTTGATATTATAAGTAGGAAATAAAAGCTCCGTCGCCTGTAGGGCACAACCATAGCATCTCTTACCGCGCGGGACCTTTCTCGTATAAACACAGCATTGTGCCCGACTGCACATCGCCTTTTCACCGGGTACACCAACAGAGAGGTGCGCCCATGTGTGAACAGTTGCGAATGGGCCGTAGGTTTGTGGGAGTACTGGGGGTTGGGAATGGAGGATGTCCCTTGAACCTATTAATAGCTCTCTGACAAAGCACCTCGGGGAGATATCACACGCTCTGCTGGCCTCCTGCACAGAGAACCGTCTGTAGTGGCTCTCCAGAGATAGGCATTCCTTAAGGAACGCACAAGGAACACAACCCAGACGAAGGGCATCATATGGTCTATGAGGGGAGTTGAGTGTACCGACTCCAGTTTATGGCAAGTGTCGTAGATAACTTTGTATACTGTAAGCAAATACCTAAAGGCTTCAGACGTGAGAGCATTTCAAATTCTGCTGAATGACTGAAATTATTCTAAAACATGTTTTCGAAGGACTGTGACTTAAGACTGAGGCTTCATTGAGTCTCCAGCAAAATCCAGTGTGTTTCTCAACGGTTCCTATTTTCAAGTATTTTTTTTGCAAGGGTGTAACTTTGGTTTGAGAAGTGGGGGGGGACACAAAACAGGGGGTCCTCCGCAATTAAACATTTTCACGATTTAATTTAAGAGATTTATGGATACAGCTCTCAACACTCATGAAACAGAACTGTATATCTATTTCAATAATCAAAAAACCATTAGAATATGCTCACAACCAATAACACATTTGATAAACTCCTCTTTCCTATCTTTATCTTAGTCTTAGTCTGCATTCTTTCTTTTTTATTTATGCATATTTTACTAATCACTCCCCTTTTAAACTGTGTTTTAGATTTTGTTTTTACTGACCTTGGAATGATTTCTTAACTTGTTTTTTACATCTAGGCCTATATTAAATAGATTAAATAGAATTTTTTTACATGTATGACCATTCCCTTTGAGACCCACTGAGATCACTTAGACTAAAGTTTACAATCTAATCGCTCAGCGAGTCCTTTACCTCCCTGAGCTGACGTTATCTCAGCCTCTCTGTCCGACAGGAGAGGAATCTCCCTCTCCTTATTGTTGAAACAGCTTCTAATCTCCGTTAGCTCCGAGCTAGCACCAGATGCTAACAAGAACCCCCGTAATTATCTCTGTATCTCTCTCTCTCACAAAATGCGCTCGTGCCACACACACACAGACGCTCCTCCGTGACGATGACCGCTTGCGTAATTAAAAAAAAAAAAAACACATTTGAAAAGTGGGGGGGGACACAAACAGGATTTTGAAAAGTGGTGGGGACATGTTCCCAGTGGAAATTAGGCCCATGTTTGTTTGTATCAACAACATATCTGCATGGGTTCTGAGGTAAAGTCATCGTTGGTGACGCAGCTTTTTCAATGCAGAATCCTTACAATTGGGGGCCGTTTCAAGAAATACAATGATATGCGAATGTATTATCCACATTTTTGACATGTTGCCCACCATAGAGCCATGGGGAAATTGTGGGTATTTTGCTATCTGTCCATGGACTGGTTTTCTCTCACATGTTGTCCTTCAAAAAGGGCTTTAATAACAACAGAGATTCTGAAGGCCATTGTTGTGTATGGCCTTGCACGTCATGCAAAATACATTTGGATAATCCAATTAAGCAGCCAGAGCTTCTGTTCCGGGACACATCAGTGGAAATCTTACTGTAATCTAATTTCAAGCACCCTTTCATACGTTTTGTTCTAGTCAAGACAAATCTGTCCCAATACAAAAGCACACACATTGTTATTTTTTGCAGAAGCATTTGAAAAAGGTGTTCTGTTTGTTCCAAGATTTCGGCCTTACACTCCAGAAAATAAAACTAACGAGAGGTGAATAAATAGTGAAGTGTCAAACTGCTCTTAAATTAGGACATATACAGTAACCTAAGTAGATGCGAGTGATTCAAGGACACCTTCATTGGCATTCAGATCCCCCTTCATCAATGTAGGACATGTTGATGAGTTTGACCCGGGGCTGGGAGATGCCAATGATTTCCTTCATTTCTCAAGGAAAATAGTCTCATGTCTCTGGAGTCCAGGAAGAGAGTTGCTGTATGGTTCCTCCATTATTAATACATCTGAGAGGGAAACTCTGTTTTCAAGCTTTCATAGTGAAGTTTGCCAAATGATGCCCACTTGAAATTCAATTAATAACTTATCGCTCCATCAATATCATCACGTCTATTTTCTAAAATAAGAGTTATTAGAACGAAGGAAAGATATAAACTACGTTCAAAGTTTTTAAAGATAAATAGTGCTAAGTGGATATTTCTCGGTAGATGGGATGAGCTAAACGGGATGTTTTAGTAGAGTTTTTGTTTGACATGGTGATGTAAGGTCGACAGAGGACTCACCCTTTAACTACTCTTTAATTGACTGATTATAATTTGAACCCCAGTCATAGATTTGATTAGACAACCATCTTTTTTCCGTTATGACCAATTAAAGAAGTTTACAATAGCAGAGCGACCACAGGCCAGAATCATAGCTCACCTTGACACCAATAAAAGTTAACTATATTCATCTTGTCTATAAAAACATATCTAATACCATAGGGTGCGCCCAAGCCTGTAACAATGTGCTGATCAATAAACTCCTTATAGCCTTACAAGACTATTAATATAGGAGATGTTGATGATATTAAGGATAGAACTTTACATTGCCATGGGCCGTGTAGAGCGATTGGACACTAATTTAAATATATATGCAATTTGGAGAGCCTCCAATAATTAATCCATTTTATTATCATTGTTTGTAGCTCTGGAATTGGCCTTGTAAACTCTTAGTCCTGATGCGGGGCCCTGACCATCTGGCTTGTGTGTCTTGGCTGTCAGCTCATCAGAAACCCGGGGATAACTGGGAGTAATCAGAGGGCACGTAGCCACGGACTGCCACTGTGGCTTACAGCATGCATGTGACTTTTAGCTAGACAGGTGTACACGCTAGTCGGCAGCAGCTGGTGATCATGGAAATTGTTCGCTGTGACGGTAGAGGTATGCTAATTGCCCATATTCTTCACCTTCCATTGCCATCACAAGTAATTGTCGGTTACTTTGCATGATGTCTGTAGCTTTGGAGCCATCAACATGATTTTGTGTGAACACGGATGCAGAGAAATATAGAGAGGCGTGACAGGACATGTCTTCAAAGAAAAGACTAACTCTAATGTTATAGTGAAGCAAATATGATCCGCAGATTGCCTGAATCACAGCCTAGAATATATAGTGTAGAACTGATTGGCTCTCATGCCTGTTTAGCAATGGGCAAAGCTTTCTTTTGCATTTACTAAAGATCTTTCAAAAGAGAATTATGCTTTTATTTTGTAAATCATTTCCTCCAAGTCTTGCTTACATCTGTTGTTTCCTTTCAGTTAGGCTCATCTTTTGCAGCAAAACAACACTTGGCATTGACCATATGTTCTGATTATATGGTATTCTGCACTATCATTTATACACATATATATTATATATATACAGTGGGGCAAAAAAGTATTTAGTCAGCCACCAATTGTGCAAGTTCTTCCACTTAAAAAGATGAGAGGCCTGTAATTTTCATCCTAGGTATACCTCAACTATGAGAGACAGAATGGGGGGAAAGAATCCAGGAAATCACATTGTAGGATTTTTAATGAATGAATTGGCAAATTCCTCGGTAAAATAAGTATTTGGTCACCTACAAACAAACAAGATTTCTGGCTCTCACAGACCTGT
>NW_011367630.1:0-5315 GCF_000735185.1 Notothenia coriiceps | reverse complement strand
AATACTTTTTTGCCCCACTGTATATATATATATATATATATATAATAAAGATATAATGACCAAAACGATATGCAAAGAATAGAAAAGCTATGTTTTTAAAGCAAAGCATGTAATTTAAGATCAATTCGAATTTAATATGGTGCATTATTACCACACACAAACACTATTGGGGCCACCCGTGTAGAAAAATTAAAAAGATGGGTAATTATCAAGTGGAGAAGTTAGTTTTTTATTTCCCTTATTGTCGTTTAAGTAAAATGGCCAACCAGGAAGATACAACTGAATCACAATGGCAGCATTTTGTAGACGAATAACAGACTGTACTCTTTGCTTGCATGACCTATTATTTTAACATGAATCAAACAAAGCTGCTCAAGCAGTAGTACAAATACAAATGTTACTAATCAAAGAAGCGATTCTGCCTGTTCCTTTACATCTTTATACGTTTTTATTTTCAATATTGATTTCTTGTTATGGAGAGGGTTGTTAGCTTCAGTAATGAAAAATGATCAAATTTTGTCCTGAAGTTGTTGAAGCATCAGCTCCTGTACATGCTGTGGTTGTATATAAATACAATCTGTGTTCTATCAGTCACCCCTCGGAGCCAAAACCAACCCTGCTCAGGTTGTGCTGAGCATCTCTGGGCCGGGAGCCAGAGCTCCAGACATAACATAGACAGAAAGCTCAAAACAATGGCACCCTGCATGGCGGCTGCCATACACTCGCCAAATCCCGGTATAGTGAAGTCAAAGCCCATTAGGTTTCCTTCTCAGTACCTAGGATCAATGAGGAAATCATGCACACACTTATTTGTCAAAAGTAGCCTGGATCAGACCAGTTTTCAAAACATTTTTGACAATTTAAGCCTAAAGTCATACAAAACATTTCCAAGTCTCACATTTTAATTATGAAAATGTCAGTCAAAAAGCAAGCCTTGGGTGTATTCTTGATGACGGTGCCACATTTGCCAAGTGCAATCATTTTTTTTAGATGATCAGCAGCCATTATATTAGACCATTTGCAAGTTATAAATTCATATGTTTTATATGTTTGAAGTTACTTTTTGAGAACAGTGAAAGCAAAGGTTTAAACATTTTTCATTGAGCAAAAAGCCCTGTGGTGTCAACGCTCCTGGTTTTCTACCCTAACACCGGCCTGCCTGATCTATCCTGCACACCCTTAAAAATAAACAAGCATCGAACCTATGGATCATTTCCAGCTCCATACAACACACTGGTAAAGCTGGGTGACATGAATAAAGAAATAATATATTACTGTAATCAAGCCTTAATATCAGGCTTTGGCAACATTGCCAAAACGTATGGATACATATACATTATCTTCTCCATATTTTTCACCAAAGTTTGTAACAATAAACAGGGGGAACACATTAATAATATAATACATTTAATGGTATATAAAAACAAACAATAGAAGAAAGTATGAGTTTTAAAATGCATGTATTAGATTAAGCTGAGTAACATACTTATTCCGTATAAGGCAGAAAAACCATTAAGCTTCCATTCGAGTGTAATGTATTCTATAGTGATGAGTTAATTTCTTTAATCTTGTGAGTTGAAGCCAGCTGTTTCACATGTCACCATTTTAAGTCCCTGGTGACCCAGGCATGCCCATCCCCATTACATTATCAATTTTTCATGCACTGTTCATAACAGCAAACCTGCATGTGCAGCACTTTTTGATATTTACTGCTCTGGGCTACCAAATCTCAACAACTGTTTGCCTTTATAATTTAGAGGAAAGCAAATCTTAGGGAAGTCAAGTCGCATCTAAATGTATTGAGAGCGCAAGTCTGAATTCTCCAGCTTTATATTTTATAGTATGTAAATGTATGGACAAAAGAAAAACCCCACAATCTGATTGGAGGAACTGGATGAATGATTGCACATTTCTGTTCATGCCCTAGCTGTATCTACTTTTGAAATATATCTTAGGTAGGGATGTCTTAACATGATAGACCTGTAAGTCTTTCCTACACTGTGAATTACCATGGTAATAGAGCAATTAAAATGTAAAATAGTGGAATTTAATCATAGATGTGTGAAGCAATGTATACTGCAATTTCTAAAGTAATGTGTCAAGATTAACCGTGTGACAGTCCTCGGGTCACAAGTCAGAATCAGACTAACTTTCCTTCAGCTCTGTCTCACCTGACCCACCCTTCTCCTTCTCTCACTTCTCTTTTTTTCAGTAATGTGTTAAAACATAGTGAATAGATGGGGATCTTCATGCCCAGGGGCTTCAATTGTGCCATTAGATTATTCTTCCTTACTCCAGGTCAATATGTAGTTAATCCACCATGAAATTATATTTTGTTCGAGATGAAGAAAGAGAGCGCTTGTCATCACTTTTGAATGTTTGTGCCATCAAAATGTTAGGCTTTATAGATAAATACTTGCTCACAGCAGGGTCGGGTTTACTTTATTTCACAGCTGTCACAAGGCATTCTGCACCGTTTTATCACCAAAGCAGATATGTAAAAGCTAATGGATCAACACTATCTAACATTGGGGCGCTTCACTTCCCCAAACTCACATCTTTTTAACTGAGTTAGTAACTATCTTAAGGATATTGTGCAGTAATAATTATTATAATTGGTTGTAATAATTACAGTTAAGGTATGGTTTTGCATAAAATCAATCGAGAAAAGCCTCAACCTCAAAAAAGTAAACGTGCCATTTTTATTATTTTTCATTAAAGTGACAACAAAGCTCAGTTCTGATGAATAAAACAAACATGACAGATGATCTGTTCATCATATCTTACATAAAAAGCTGAGGAGTTCTCTGTATTCTTGTTCATCCATGAGCCTATGCAGTCATGAGGCTGACAACACACTCCAGGTAATTACAAAGAACAGTATTATTTTTGCCCAGTATGTTACGCAACATGCAATTTCAGCAAGTATGTACAAGAATATAATTATATTGTAGAATATATGGGATCAGTCAAGTGAAGCAATGAAGCTAAGTGTATCCCTCCGGGGACTCAGCAGTTTTTAACCTAGGTTTTGCAGTCTGGACACATCATCTGATAAGCTACAGCAAACAACCTAGAGAAGCCCCACATGCCATTTCTCTGAATTATCATTCTGTCCACCACCACAACAAAACACAAACAAACTGGCCAGAGACAGGAGGACAACGCGGGCAATTCATTCCTTATTGTAACATCTCTCCTTTTAAGAACTAACAACCAAACTCTGCACATGCATTCCAAAGTCTAGCAATCTAGCTGTTGACAAGTGAGGAGGCAAGTGATAAATGGCTGGACTTTGCTGAACCATATAGCATTATCATCTCGCCCAGCGCATCAAGTAAAGCTTGTAAGGACCAGAAGTGTGTAGTTTTTATTTGTTAGGGTTGAGATGGATATTAATAAACATCCTCACCTGAGCACAATCCTGTTTAACATGTAGTGATTAGGCAAGCTTAGCTGGTTAAGCCTAATCCTCAGCGTTGTAATCCTCACTGTATTTCCACATAACATTTTAATTTTCCAGCATATTGGAAGATGTTATGGTGCAGCAACAGAATGTGCAAAAGAAAATGTATTTTACAGTAAAATTATCGTATGACTGCTAAAGTTGGCACAATAGTTAGTTTATATTGCATATACTGTATATTTAATCCTTTTAAGCCTAAAGATTAGGGAGATGAATAATGCCAGGAAAGCTGAAATGGTTACATTCAATCTCATACATTTCTATGTACAGTATAGTCTGAAATCATTTGACTTTTTCAGTGTCTCCCCCAGTATGATAAAGGGCCAACATGAAAGCAAATGTAGTCCCATCAACAAGTTATTATTGTTTCTTTGCCTACACAGTGTAGAAAAATATTTCATACTTTTTGAAATATTCAGCTTTTTAAACTATTTTTTTAACATGGAAGTCAATGGGAGGAACCTTCAAATCATCTTTTACCTCGACCTTACGCCAAATGCTTCTCCTTCATTCCAACTTTAAAATGATCACAAGACATTCAGCCATAAAACTTGTTATTCAGATTCTTCATATCTTTTACACTTATTGAGATATTTAACTTAGTTTGGAGCTTGGTAAAGAGGCTTTCTTCAGATTTTAACATCAGTGTGGATTGAGCAGCTCGTTAAGGCTTAGAGTGCTTTGATCTCAAAACAGAGTGGAGGACAGCTTGAAATAAAAAAATAAAATGGTTAGGGTTATATTTTTTAGAGACCTTGTAGTGTAGTACACTACAAGGTATTGTATTGTAGTACACTACAAGGTAGGGATGGGTACCGCGTCCCGGTATTAAATGAGCCCCGGGGCTGAATTATTAAAGACCGTGGTACCATGGAGACATGAAAAAATACAGAAGAAAAAAACATGAGTTTTGGAAATCCTACATTGCAGCACAGATGACAAGACGACTGATCACTACAAAACGACAATGCTAAGGTAAGCTAACGTTCGCTAACTAGCAATGTGTTTAGGGTCACGGTCACTATACGACCAGTGTTTCAAGTATTTAATTAATTTTAGCTTCCACTTTTACGTATTAAAATATGTATGCTTTTTATGTGTATTTCAGAAGTTATACCATTTGCAAAGTCGCCGCCGCAGACCGTGTGTTTGGACGTTCAACCGAGCTACCGTGGTGGGGTGTGATTATTCCATCTTTTGCACACACTCTGTCACGGTTTGTGAAACAAGCAGGACCCAAATGCAGATATCAACTGAAACTTCCTTTATTTCAAGGCTATGAGATATATGTACAATGACAAAAACAGAACACTCACCACAGAACTAGTCAGGGAACAAGACGAACCGACCAAGACAGACAGACAACCCAGAACTTAAATACACACAAGACTCAATCACACAACAAGACACAGGTGAGGAGGGAGGAGAAAACACAGGGGCCCAGGTGAACATAATCAGACAATTAGACACACCAGGGAAACTAATGACAAGACAATAACCCAAAGGGAAACATGACATGGAAAACAGCAAAAACACCCAAACCTACAAAACTATAAACGTGACATAACATGAGAATCGTGACACACTCAGTGGGTGCAGAACTTCAGGACGTCTGAGAAAATCTACACGCATACTCGGCAACAAATGTCATGGAGAGGCCTATGATGATGAATGGGATGCACCAGTAGCAGCAGAGCCTGGGGTAGCAGTGGCACAAGGTGCAGAGGAGGAGGGCAGTGACATACGAGATGGTCTGGTGCACTAATTTAATAGCAACACATTCATTGTACTAATTGTAAATTGTATTGAACATAAATAAATATGTTTTACTCTTTCACATATACATGTT
>NW_011367629.1:0-4272 GCF_000735185.1 Notothenia coriiceps | reverse complement strand
AAACAACCGTTGTTTTTTAGTTAAAGGTCTAATTTATGATCTCAGTTTGTGTGTGTGTGTGTGTGTGTGTGTGTGTGTGTGTGTGTGTGTGTGTGTGTGTGAGAAAAGGTTCCTGCTTCTCTCTTGATTTTAAAAACTCAGAGGAGAGAGAACATGAGAAAGCACTGAATACAAACAGAGAATACATTATTAAAACTCTCAGAGAGAAATCTGAGCTCATAAAGTACTCTTGTTTTCCAGAACAAACAAGTCTCCACGTACACAATGTATACATATATATAAGAGATAATACAAATGCCCATTAAAGGCATGTAAAGGTACTCTGATGACCTTGAACGCACCATTTTAGGATTTCAATCACAGAGTAATGAGATGATTATTTCTGGATCAAACATCAAAAGCCTCTGAGTTACGGTTCAAACATGTTTGTTATGAATATGAATCAACACATTAAAGAGTAAACCTTCCTCTCGCTATAAAGCTTTATTTATTAGTTCGTGCCAGAAAAATAATATCTTGTAAACTGCGTTTCCTACGAGCATCTGGCCTCACACACACACACATTGATGATCAGGTGAGTCCGCAGGAGATCACGAGATAAGGGACTCTCTCTCTGAAGCAGAGTAGCAGCGCCCCCTGCTGGGCTACTTTGACTTAAACCGATATATTCCTGCACTTTAACTTTATCTGCATTTTGATATTTATATTCAGATACTGACCTCATTACTGCGATGAAGGCCACGAGAAGTACAAGTACATCAGAGAGAACTTAGAAACAGGACTTGAGGAAAAGTACTTTTATGTTTTTATTAGAAATATGATATATTATAAAGCAGCAGAAAGTACTTTGAGCAGTATTTGAGGTACTTTCACACACTGAGGTACATGTACTCAAGTAAATCCCTCAGTGCTTTAACATCTACACACATACACTTCTTATCAAAGGAAATACTAAGGTATAGTTGTGTTAAAAATATATTTTAGTCAAAATAACTCTTACTTTGTATTTTTGTTTGTGTGGAATGTGTTTTATAAATATAATATATGAGTCTTTATAAGAAAACAACAACCTACATTAAAAGATTTAAAAAATACGTGTGTGTGAGGAGAGAGAGAGAGTGTGTGTGTGTGTGTGGTGTGTGTGTGTGTGTGTGTGTGTGTGTGTGTGTGTGTGTGTGTGTGTGTGTGTGTGTGTGTGTGTGTGTGTGTGTGTGTGTGTGTGTGGTCTGTTAATCAGCAGAAACCCAGATGCAGTGTCTGCTCCTCTGTCAGATACCCTAAAGAGAGTTGTATGACCCCTCTCAGGGTTTCTGTGTGAAATCCACATTTAGAGAAACAAAACAAAGAGTTAATTTTCAAACTAATAGCCTCTCCCTCCCTCTCTCTCCCTCTCTCTCTCTCTCTCCTCTCTCCTCTCTCCCTCTCTCTCCCTCCCTCTCTCTCCCTCTCTCTCTCTCCCTCTCTCTCTCCCTCCCTCCCTCTCTCTCCCTCTCTCCCTCTCTGCGAGGACGTGCCACACCTGACTGGTTATTAATGATGACACTGAGTACAGACCCTAAAGTGAGGATTGGGGGTGCGTTGGAACAGGAGCTAACATACAGATAGGTATTCAGTAATGTTCCAGGTCTTACCTTGAAGTGAACCCGCAGATTGGAGCCCCTGGACTTGCATGCTGCAACAGAATGAATCATCTTAACAAAAGCATCTCTCTGAACACGTTAAACAGAAGCACAGTCTGTTCATGAGGGGTCCAGAGGGGTCCCGCAGACATGACTACACACCTCGTAATAACGTCTACTCACATTTGGTGGGGTTCTCGGGGTCTAGAGAGTAGCGGACCATTTTCAGATATCTGGAGAAACAGAACAAAATGTTATTTAATGTGAACGAAGCGACTCCAGCATTAGCTCTGATTCGGCTGTGATGTCACCCCCGGAGAGTGAACCCTGATGTGCGGCAGAGAGACAGAAACATGAGGGTCTTTGAGTTACATGAGGTTTAAAACACAGCAGTTTGAGCCGACATGGCGGACAGCTAACGTCTCCTAAAAACTACTTTAACTTAATACCCCACCTCGAAACCCAGAGACCTAACTGTCCTGTAGACAGGTTGTCTGACTGTCTTTGAGCGCCTCCTCAGGATGAAATGCTGCTAAAAGGAGAAACATGTCTGACTGTCTTTGAACGCCTCCTCAGGATGAAATGCTGCTAAAAGGAGAAACATGTCTGACTGTCTTTGAACGCCTCCTCAGGATGAAATGCTGCGTCTCAAACAAGTTAAATAAAGAGGAGAAGGAGCTGCTCAGATTTATAAAGTCGTCTTCATGGAGAATCAAAGGTGTCCTAATTGGTCATCATTGCAGCTCCCCTCACACAGCTCTAATAAACTGCAGGTAGTAGAGCACCTGAACGCAGCACCTCAGAGCCATCACTTGTTTAAAGTTAGCCCTTCTTGTAAATCAGCTTAATGTTGCTTTAACTCTTGTCTCCTACATTCAGCCTCACAAAGACACATTCCAACATATTTATTTTAACTTGTTTTAATGATATTTGTATTTGAGATGTTTACATTTCGGATGATTTAGATTAAGAGTAGCGGAACATTTTCACACATCTGGAGAAATCAGAAGTAAATGTTATTTAATGTGAAATTAGCGACTCAACGTGACTCCAGCTAAAATTAGCTCTGATTCAGCTGTGATATATATATGATATAACCCACCACACGAGGGTCTTTCGGAGTTACAATAAGAGGTTTAAAACACAGCAGTTTGATCCAACATGGCGGACAGCTAACGTGTTAGCCACCAAACCGGCGTCTCCTTAAAAACCTAATTAAACTAAGAATCCAGCTTCAAAACACAGAAATCTAACTGCATGCGACGAGTTTAGACTTAGTTACAGACACGGGTAATGTTTAATGAGCAGGATGGAGCGCTTTGATAGAGATTTAGAGCAGATTCGGTTCGAGATGATGGTGATGTTGTCTTACCTCTGAGGCCGCGGAGGGAAGAGGAAGAACCGGGGGGAGAGAGCGGGGTTTCCGGCTCTTTAAGCAGCGCCGCACCGCCCCCTGTCGGTCGGGGGAGGGACTGCGCCTCACTGCGGTACTGCATGCAGAGATCAGATAAAAAGTACTTTATTGATCCCAAATTGGGAAATATTTGCGTTGCATTAGTAGAAAAATACAAGGCATTTTCACACAAATTTAACAAATAACCTTAAAAGCTAAAAAGAAAAAAAAACTAAAACACTTAGGACAATGAGCAAATGGCAAACTACAGTGTAATCATTCATATTTAATTAATACAAATAAAATAACATTTTATTATTTATAAATATTAACTTCTATCAAAAATATCCTGTTACTCCAACAGTAATAACATGAGTTGTTTTGTACAGTTTATAAGTTTAAAAGTACATTTAATACGATATTTTAATTTTAATTTTGCTAGTTGCATCTGTCAACAAATACAAAATATATATTTATTTTGGATACAACTTATTTAATGTTTCCATGCCTTGTGCAATTATTATATTCCATGTATGAACTGTATAATTAGTGTAAACATATTAAATAAACTGTAATAAATAAACAAACCATCTCCCGCTGCAGTGACAGTGTGTGGCCAGCAGGGGGCGCTGTTTCACTCGACCTGACATACATCCGGGTCTTTACACTCTTTGGCCCAATCCCAAACCACTCCCTCTACCCGGCGCTGCCTCTACCATACCCCTCCGTGACGGAGTGAACTCCGTCTGTAGCCACACTCGCAGCTCAACGAGGCTCCCTCCTGTCAGGTGGAGGGAGTAAATACAGCAGCAAGCTTTGGGACGGCCTCCCCTCTCTCCGGCAGAAACAGGAAATGCCTTAACTGTATGTAACAACGGTTTCAAATCAGATTCTCTTTGACAAAACATTAAATTAATAACTCAAATAAAACTCCAAACATCTTTCATTGTGTTACTTTTTTGTAAAGCTCTTTTAGTTTTAAGCTTCTTAGTTTTTGCAACGGTCTGTAAATATACACAACTTTATAATAGAATGCACACATTTACCTTTTTCTAGACTAATCACAGGTATGATCCTAAGTTAAAAACATATGAGGTTATCATGAGGTTGTTAACATTGCAGTTTATCAGTAGATGGCCCAATCCCAAACCACGCCCTACACCTTACCCCTACACACTACCCCTACACCCTACCCCTACACACTACCCCTACACCTTACCCCTACACACTACCCCTACACACTACCCCTACACCTTACCC
>NW_011367628.1:0-5062 GCF_000735185.1 Notothenia coriiceps | reverse complement strand
TGTGTGGTTTAGGGAGGGCGGCGCCCTATCGCCCCCTATAGGCCAGCTGCAACTGCCTATATACTGTATAGGAGCTGTTCTCTTGGTACACCATTATTCAAAGCAGCATTTGCTGACCATTTTCACACCAGTCCCACTCACCACTTAGCTTTATTACAGACAGCCATGTGGTTGTTTAAATATCTAAGTATTATAATGAATAAATTAGATTAAAAATGACAACAGACTCTGTGTGGGCCTCTTGATTTAGTTGTAGTTTAGTTGTTCACGTCCGTTTCTCTTCCCGTGTGCTGATTCGCTTAAGCCAATCAGTGTGGTTTATTTTGCCGAGGAATCACAGCAACGGCAAAAAGTGCTGTGGTGCTGGACACACCACAAAAACATGGCCGACAGACGTACGTAAACATATCCAAGTTGTTTGCAACATTTGTGGCTGTAAGGTTATTTCTCTAGGATTCTCAACTGAATGTGCTGAATTTGCTAAATGTTCGTGCAATTTGAAGGCTTCTAATCTTTCCACAGGTCATGTGATTAGTGATAAAAAATAAATCCCAAATTGGGATCAATAAAGTGTATTTTATATAACGAGAAGTATACAATATTTAGAAGAGATATTCAGTGTGTGAGCGTGATACATGTTGCTGTTCTACCGTTCACAGATGTTGTGATGCTCGGCCTGCTGGCTGCAGTCTGTGCTCTGGGGCTGCTGCTCATTCTACTGCACTTCTACGGTCTGCAGGGATTTGAAGTACTGAGAAAATGCCTACCTACAACTCTGGTAACAGAACAATCCCATGTTCATCTTGGCTTTACATTTTTCACTCAAAAAAGTTCTAGAAGTGTATCGAGTGTCTTTTATGTGTTGTCCTCGGTGATCTAGATCTGTATGATGAATTGGTTTTCCATGTGTTGCAACTTTATACTTCTACACCACTACAATTCAGAGGTTAATTGTATACTTCTACTCCACTACATTTATTTAATACCTTTAGTTACTTCGCAGAATTGTATTAATGTGAAATATAATCAACTCTTCAATCAGACTTTAGTTACACCTGGAGTAAATTCACAAGCTACCCTGCAGTATACAAAGTTACACCCCAACATGTGCACTCCGCTCTGCATCAGCCAAACGGCTTGCTGCACCCGCACTGCGAGGGGGACCCAGGTTCCCATCAGCAAAAACACGTCCGTTTGCTATCCTGGCTCCAAAATGGTGGAATGAGCTCCCCATTGACATCAGGACAGCAGAAAGCTTACACATCTTCCGGCTCAGACTGAAAACTCATCTCTTTCGACTCCACTTTGAGCAGTAAAATGAAAAACAAAACATAAAAAAACAAAACAAAAATAATAAGCACTTGTATACTAACCAAGCACTTACATACTAACAAAGCACTTATATATTAACAAAGGACTGGCTTGTCTACTGTAAAGCCTGTTGAATAGCACTTAAAATGGTTTGGCTCTATGTACTTATATGATTCTGACCCCTTCTTGGTCGAATGCACCTATTGTAAGTCGCTTTGGATAAAAGCGTCAGCTAAATGAAATGTAATGTAATTAAAACTAGCTGCACCTTTACTAGCTTTGATAACACTTTAATGATCAATAATTATAATCAAAACATATCATATACATTATAATTATCATCAATCAATCTGGAGATCTGGCATCAAAATATTCTTGAAGTATACCAAAAGTACTCTTTTTTTAGGGGTGGGAGGGAAGTACTTTTACTTGTAACTTTTGTAGTTCTACTTTTACTTAAGTACAAGATCTGATTACTTCTCCCACCTGTATACAAACTGTGATGTCCCATAGGCTCATATTAACAGACGGTGGTATTGTGGTAATTGGTTGAGCCACATGAACAACCCTCCTGAGACTCTGGCACTGTGAGCAGCATGTAACTGTCTCTGTCTGTCTTATCTCCAGTCATACATCCTCCTGCCATGCCAGTGTGGCGGGGATGTGCCCATTGAACAGTCAGCTCAGATGTCTGCTGTGCAGCACCTTAAAGAAGGCTCTGCTGACTGCCTCCTTACTGCACACAGGCTCCTGAGGAACACCTCTGATGGGGGAGAGGAAATCCATGGAGAGGGCAGTGAAATCTAATGTGTAAAGGTGACATGTTGGGGAGGGACAGGACGTAGAGCATGTCTAGGTTGATGGGATTTAGATAAATGGTTTTTAGAAAGGAAAAGTCTATATTCTACTATTACTGTGAGATATTTTTGTAAATTGTTATAATCCTGTTTATATGCCAATATTTCTAATTTTCCTGGTGGATGAAGTTATGTCACTTGTATAACCCAGAGAATAACTATGGTGTAGGGACGAACGTGTTGCATGGAACTCCATCTGAAATCCAGTTGTGTAAAAAAGGGCACAAGAGATAGTTTATCATGCATTACTTTGAGTATTAATCCTGTAGTATACACCTGTATTACTGTAAAGTAGTATCTTTGCTTTGCTTAATCCTGTTGTCTTCCTTATTATATTTTTCTCAAAAGTAGCTTTGTATCAACCATTATTGTGATTACAATAAAGAAATGATGAATGTCTACTGGATCCTGTTTTAAGTACAGCTAAAATCCCTGTGTGTACAAGGGAAATCGAATCTTATTGTATTCATATAGCCCAATATCACAAAACACATTTGTCCAAAGGGGCTTTACAGATCCTGTGGTATTGAGTCTTTCATGTCCAATCACAACATGGAAACATTACAGATGGGCATGGGCCCAACCAAAATAATAACGCTAGTTATCAGGAATGCTTTTTTCCCCACAAAATGTACTTCTAAAATTGGTCTAGCCCCGCCCCTGTGTACAGTTGCACACGTCATGCTGACAGGGTTTGTGTTCCTTGAAGTCGCACGCGGTTCTGAGCAGGAAGGAGTTTCGTTTCCGCGGACTTCCCGCCCCTTGTCAGTAAACGCAACCAGGAAATACGGCATTTAAAACGAGACTCTCTCTCACACACACACTCCTCTGCGGGACTACATTATACACTGACTGAAGAGTTTTCTTGGACAACATGTCAGCCGCTGTTTGCGTCTTTATCCTGTCAGCAGTGTGCGGACACACAGGTAACATCATTCATCTGTCAGCTGTCAATCATTCAGCTGAGGGCGCGCGGGTTGTTGCTTATGGTTATTACTCTAAGGGCTTTCAGCAGGAACTTTGAACCCAGTATCTCAAACATCTTAGAGCTGGCCTGTTATTATAAAAGTATTTCAAATAAGTATTTTATTGAATGATATCTATCATGAAGTATTTTCAAGTGTGTGTGTGTGTGTGTGTGTGTGTGTGTGTGTGTGTGTGTGTGTGTGTGTGTGTGTGTGTGTGTGTGTGTGTGTGTGTGTGTGTGTGTGTGTGTGTGTGTGTGTGTGTGTGTGTGTGTGTGTGTGTGTGTGTGTGTGTGTGTGTGTGTGTGTGTGTGTGTGTGTGTGTGTGTGTGTGTACTTATGTTAGTGTTACAAGGGAGAAACCAGGACAATGACCAGAAGTGGGGGAAGTACTCAGATCTTGTACTTAATTAAAAGTAATACAAGCACAATAAAAGTGTAGGAATACTCTGTTACAAGTAACAGGGTGTCCGCGGGGTCTTAAAAAGTATTAAAAGTTGATAAATCAATTTAGCGAAAATTAAGGCTATTAAAAAGTATTAAACGGCATTTTCCAAGGTATTAAGAAGGTTCACAGCAACGACAACATGAAACACCCTTTAATTTACTGAAACGACATGTCGGGAAACCCCACAAGGCGGCCCCATGCATAGCGCGCCGTAAAATGCTGCTTATTATTTTAAGTTTCGTTGCCTTGCCTCTGTGGGGGGGGAACTAAACGACTACGGTAACGGGTCCCAAGGTGGGTAGACCGGCATACGCAACGCTCTGGGGGTCCAACGGCTGTGTGTAAGCCCTATATGATCATTTTCTGATAACGATGAAATAGCCCGCCTCCCTCTCCCCACGTCTCCTGCTGCTGCTGGGCTGTCAGAAGAGGGGGAGGAAAAGAGAGGCAGTCACCGTTTATTAAATATTCTTATATTATTATACAGAGAACAGAGTCGTTATCAATTTGTTTTAAAGCTCAATAAATAACAAAGAAGACCTCTGACCGGCACTTTTCTAATTTTTGTACGGAAGATTTAAACTTTAACGGACATGTTGACCGGCGGAACATTTTTTTTACGGAAACTGCCGCACGGTCCCCTCGTTCCTTGGAAGAGGCGGAGAGGTGGGTGTTTTTCATCTGCTGGTGGACTACCTGAGAGATACAGCAGGAGAACACGCCGTCCACCGCGGAGAATAAACAGAAGGGCAACCATGGCAACCATGCTTCGGGGTCTTCTTCGCTGCTTTTGGTGTATTTCGGGCGGCAGCAGCGCCACTTACAGGCCTGACTGTACTACATTGTTTCCAGCTTTTCCAGCGGTCTAGTGTGAACGGACACGTTAATGAATCGAATGCGTGTGAACGGAAGCCTTTTTTGCGCTTGCGTATGCGTTTTACCGTATGCGTCCTCGTGGGCCGGGGTCTAAGCCAAACTATATCCGGTCACAGAGATCTGCTATTTTAAAGTAAAGTCAACACATATAGACCCTAAATATGTCTATATTAAGAACGAGAAAAGTCTTAACATATATATCCTTTTTTGTAAACATATGACAAATGTGTGAGGGTGATGACGTCAGAGCATCGTCCTATGTGCCAGGGCTTAGCCCCGGACAGCCCCAGCCCAATTTAACCCCTGGGTATTTGTGAGGGAGCTCCTATATGGCATTACCCCGCTGAAGCTCACCAAAGTTTAATATATTTCATAGTTCAAAGTTTTGTCAATTGTTTTGTTTATTGGTCAAATACTGGTTTCTAATGGTTTCTGAGGAGTTTTACTGGAATGAAAGAGCACAGAGTCTACAGAAGCAAACAAAGCAGCATACTGCATTAAACCTGACCTTCACAGAGAGGTTGAAGTTCATGTGGAGAGGAGGCTTCAGTAGTCTGTCTGCACTCTGTTTAGTTGTGCTATCTTACATTCAATATAGTCAATGT
>NW_011367627.1:8118-15744 GCF_000735185.1 Notothenia coriiceps | reverse complement strand
ATATATGCTTTTGAAATGTAACATGTCTTTGAAAAAATAATAGTATACAGTTTATATTGTGTATCACCTTTAGCTTGAAAATACATAGATGTGTTTTTTTAATCTATAAAATAAATAAATAAATAGACAGAAACTTTATCAATCCCAAATTGGGAAATTATTTAACAGCAGCAGTGTGTTGAGGTATTACAAATATTTAAAGTTGGAATAAAGTATGAATTACACATCACAAGTATAATGCACAGCAATCCATAAGAGAGTCTGATATGTTCATGAATCTCCCCAGGAGACACCGACACTAATGTAGCCGAGTGGACTCCGGAGTTTGCTGCATGAGTTGCACTGTATGATCTGTGGTGTAGTGGGCTGTCAATCAAAAAATGAGTAGCCAATGGGGACGCACCACTGAAAGTCCCGCCCACCTGGGACATTTGTGTCAAAATCGAAAACAAAAAATGAGGGAGCGTAAACGAGAAGAGCTGCAGCGAGAGCAAAAGTCTGATCATTGAGAAAGAAGAAACAAGAACTGCAAACAAAAACCTATGTTAAAACAAAGAAAAAATACTTATAGTTTACAAGATTACACAAATGATTTGTTTGCAACTTATAGTTTTATTTTTGAAATTTATTTTATTTGACTCAGTTTTTTTCTTTCTTTTAAACTCATAGTTTTGCTTTATTCTAAGAAAGTGTTGCTTTATCTTTATGATACAAAACTAATCCCATAGAATGTTAGCACGCACGGGCCACCTAGACCAAAAGCAAGATGTTTGGAATATGGAATATTGCAGTAAACAATATCTGTTGTAAACAAACATTTATGATACTTACACGTTTTGTTTAGCAGGATAATCTTCACATATTAAAACCACTTTTATAATAGTTGAGCGTAAATGCATTCGCCAGAAGTAAAAAGCTAAAGTTAGGTTATAAACAAGCTAGGCTACATCACAGTCGCATCGCTGCACATCAGCACCGCTAAGCTAAAGGCGGCTAATGTTCAGCATGATTACATTTAGTAGTCTCATTTAGCCACTTGTTAGCAACCTCTGTTTTGAAAACACCTAGAAGCTTCAGACATTCACCATTGCGTGATGTATTGTACGTTAAAATCTCTTCAGTTTGGGTTAACTACAGAATTTAATTCAGGTATCGACCGAAAAACATTTTCAAAAAAACGTTGACTTTGTGGTAACTCATTCCAGAGTTCTATGACTTATTCCTACACCACGCTATATCTCTAACCTTGAACTTTAGCAAGATTTAATGACTTTAAAATTAATTAAACATTTAGTATCTTTATATTGTGATGTGGTGGAGCAGGATTAAGTTTTCCTACTTTCTCAAAGTAGCATACTAATCACACACACACACACACACACACACACACACACACACACACACACACACACACACACACACACACACACACACACACACACACACACACACTTGTTGGGAGGGACTAGATGTCATACGTCACCACTCGGTGTCCCTTTAAATAGCTCGCGCACCCTCGGTGAGCAGAGCAGATACTGACGGCGGGACAGAGAGACACTGTGAACTGGTGAGAGACATTGATATGATATTCCAAACATATTTTTAACAACTGTACGCTGACATACTGTAATGACATTCTTAACTGTTATATGCTGTAATATTGTATTAGTAGGTTACTCTTAACAACTTTACTCTGAATGAGCTTTTGAAAGTGCTTTGTTTTGAATGTAGGCTATCAAAGAACATGCCAGAAGTGATGTCATGGTGCGTTTAATGTTCCTGAAGTAGTGTGTGATGTGTTGACTGTCGGCAGTGTTTCGCAATGTTTTCGGTCACTTTCTGTTGTCAAACGTCTCGTGATATTACTGTGTTGGCGCGAGGGATGAAAACATTGTGTAACGTGTTGCCACAGAGAACATGCTCACCATGCAAGACACTTAGGAGCTTAATATTGATGCAATGTATGGTCGTCTAGTTTCACAGAAACAAGTATAAAACACACATTTGTGATACTGTGCTGCTGTGTGGCTACTTAAGTATTTTAATATGTTACTTTTACTCTGCCACACATCAGGATTTGACACACATAACACAGTTTATAAAACGTGATGCATTGCTACAGATTGCACAATATTAAAAATAATTAAAATAGTTTTATACCTCAACCATAAAATGCTACATACATTAATGCACCTATAACAGGGTTATAATAATGATTGACAATAGAACAACACACATGGCCCATTTTTAGCATGGTAAGTATTATTTTAGGAGGAAGTAGATCAGCAACCAATAATTTGATTAGCATGATCAAGCATCACTATTAACCACATGCATTGGCAGCCTATGAAACTGTTGTACTGTCAATAGGTTACCTGCTAGGTTATATGGCTTAAGTGTAACACTTTATTGTCCACAAAGATGTAAATTGGTCTTTGTTTTTCTGACATTTCAATAAATTATTGACAGAATAAAAGAAAACAACCCTAAAATGTAAGCCAACAAAAATAAAGTACACATGAAGTCTATATGAATTGAACAAGCCAACCATACCTAAAGGGATATACGAATACTGCATCACACTGAACTATAAAAGTTATTATATCCCTGGGTGTGTTCCTCTGCTGCTTCAGTAAACAGGTTAGCATGGAGAGAGGGAGGGAGGAGACAGGGAGAGGCTCTTTCCAGGCGAACACTGGCAGTTGCATCATGCGGCAGCAGTGAGTAACACAGGCGGGAGGTTACCAAACTCCTTCTAGAAGTTACTGTGTGTCTGCCTTATCTCATCACATGCACTGTGAAAGCCGGTCAGACTGCACTCTGAATGGAGATTAGCTCTGATAAGTGTTGTTACGTTATTATTATCTCTAGAACAGGGTGCAATAATACTGGACTGTAGTAGAAGTAGTCCCTCTATAACAGCTGAGGCAGTTGAAGCAATAGCTGAAGTTTTAATGTTATTGTGGTAAAAATCACAGTTTTATATGCCGAGTTTAAAGCTTTACAAATGATATTTGCCACAACTTTTGTAATAATTGATCTATTCTTTTCTTTCTTTTTAATCCACAGGCAGTGAAGTTTCCATGAAGAGCAACAGGTTTAAGATGAACTTGGGAAAGTTTTTGCAGATCTTTCTAGATGTTTTTATCCCAATAATTATTTCTTTTTGATTGGACACCTAACAAAGAAATGTCTTGTTCTGGACTACAATAATAACATTTCCCTACCAACCAATATTTACGGGGAAAGAATCTCAGAATCAAGGTTTTTTGTTTTTTATTCTTTCCCTGTGACTTTCCATAGAGAGGTCAGCACTATCTTCTAGAGACTTAAGACTCTTTTTGGATTCTGAGCTGAGCCCTGAGCCCGGCACCATGCTGTACCTGAAGAAGTACTTCACGGAGGGCCTCATCCAGATGGCCATCCTGCTCAGCCTGTGTGGTGTGCGGGTGGACGTGGGGCTGGAGCCCTACCTGCCCCCCCCCTGGCACGACATGATCCTGGGCCCCACCTCGCTGCTGACCCAGACGCAGTTCCACAACCTCCGCAACCGCATGGAGGACGGCCAGGCACTGCACCCCAAGAGCGTGGACCTGGATGGCTTCTTCACGACCCGGAGGCTGCTGGGCTTGGTCCGCTCCCTGGACAGACTACAGGTGGGAGGAATTAGTCCTGAAACTCAGAAATAGTTAGAATTGTACCACTTTTGATTCCATTGTTTCAAAGTCTACGTTTTTTTTTACTTCTTTTGATTAGATACTTGAAATAAAGTCTCTGGCTAACACAAATTGAAGGGATTCTTACATTTTGTTCTACGACACAAAATTGGTCAGTAAATACATAGTATACCCCACTGGTGAACGTATGAAGCTTTTTCGTGTCCCAAAACATCGGTTGCTAACAAATGGCTTATTGCGAACTAAACTTCATCACTGCAAACATTAGCTACACTTAGCTTAGCTGTGGTGATGAGCAGTCATGCGATTGTGATGTAGTTCCTTTATAGACTAACGTTAGCTTTTTACCTCTGGAAATTGCATTTACACTTCAACTTTTATAAAAGTGGCGTTAATGTGTGGAGAATTATTAACAAATGTTTCAGTATCAAGAACATTTGTTTGCCATAGATCTTAATTTCTGCAATATTCCAAAATCCAATGGAAAAATCCCATTGCCTTTTGTCGTTCGAACCCTTGTGTTGATAACTTTTGGGTTGGGTTACCAAAATATGTTATCACTGCACCACTCTTCTGGGCTAGAATAACAATAATATGGACATTAGGGTTATAACTTTTTAGCTTTCCTTTGACTCGGCACATTTTTGATTTAACCAACCTCTTACCTTTTCTCCACAGGTTCCTCATTCAGAAGTGGAAACATGGCTGGTCCAGAGGGACACGGATCCTCTCCCCATAGGGGGTCCAGACCTGTCCCTGGAGAGAGCAGCTGCTGGTGGGGAGAGAGAACCAACGGCCCTACCTGTGGAATCCAGAGCTGTTGTCCTGCATGAAGAGGAGGAGGATAAAGAGGTAGCTGGTTCTCTCTTTAACAGCAGTCAGGATTTGTGCTTCAGCTTGTTCTGGAGTGTTTTCAGAACCAGACCACTTAAGAACTAAGATTAGCATAACATTTATTTTTGGCTGAAGTCTAACCAACAACATTTAGAAGGTTGCTGTGGGTTCTGTGGGAAAAAGGCTAATTGCTCAATAGTTTCCCATGAGAGGACATTTATTTTTTGTGCAGAAATGGTCATGTTATGAAGTCACAAGAGGCAAATCCAGTCAAAGCAAAAGGGTTGACGTGCTTCTGTTTGGTTCTGAAATTGCTTTCCTAGACTTTTAATCTTCTGAAGCTTTTTGGGGTTAGGTGAAGGTGTCAAACAAATAGAATGCTATCTGCTACGGTATTTTACTGTGTAGAGTAATGTGTAAAATAATGCACAATTATGTGGTCGGAAAAATGTTGGCTCTCCCCTTTTTCGCCCTTGAACAAACATTTATCTTGTCTATTTAAAGACTTTCATCCACGCCCCCACACATCTCACACTCATTCACTAAAAATGTGCCCATTATCAAAACATAATTACATAAATAGCTTAACATTCCTTAATAATAAAAATGATAAAAATGCAAAAGCTCTATATAATAAGTGGCTCCAACAGGTTCAGATCTGCGTTGATCTTTGTCCACGCCATAACACTGTTGGGTCTAGAGACAAAACTATTTTTAGCACACGTGAGGAGTTTAACTTTTGTTGGGAGAAATTTGAAGCAAGGGTGCTTTCCATTCTGCTCACGAGGGTTTCCAGCCAGTCTGGTCTAAAGGGCGGCGTACGCTTGAAAGAAGTTGTACTAACCTGTTTTAATTCAAATTCTACGTTTTTACTATTAGTTTACAAGAGCTCACATGCTCTCTGATTCCAACTAGAACTGATAATATGTAAAATAGTTGTTCCTACAAGTCAAAATACACTTGTTTCCACAGCCAAACAGCAGCCTGTGGAATGAAGACAGTCTCAGTTTGTTAGAAGTCTACTTGTGTCACAGGAGTAAACATATGAAGATATTTATTTATACTTTAACTTTATAATTTAGCTCTTAACACAAAACCAAGTGTAATGTAATGTGAGTTAATGAGTCAGAGTTACGTGAGTCACCTCACCACGGATGACCTCAGCAGGAACATGAAGTACAGTAGACAAACACACACTTATATAGTGACCTGATGTGAAGAGGAAATAAAATCAACCAGCTTGAAAAAAAGTTTGAGATTGAAAGACTCATTTCAAATGTGAACACATCAGTGGCAAGCCTTAATACTTTGTACTTTTATGCTTGATTATATAAGTGAATACGTTTATTTTCTATTTCTTTAAGTCACATACAGCAGATAGAGTCAGGGCAATCAGCTGATGGTCATGTGATCTGGGTGGCAGCGTTCACTTCTTGTTGTGGCCTGCAGGAACATTTATTAAGAGCAACACCTCAGACATGCCTGGTCAAGCTTTGGCCCGTAACACATGCACTACCTGACTGCCACATCCTTCATGTTGAAACTGAAAATAATCTGCAGAACACACCATGCCGAACACACACAGTGTACAATATATAAATAGCCCCCGTCCCTCCCACCTCCCAGTGTTTTTTGAAGTCTACTCATGTATCAAGTAGCACTCATACACACTAACTCACATACAGTCACACACAACACTTTATTAGCCTGGGCCCAACTGGCTTGTTTTGAAACCTGAACGCTGGCCTGTTCAGGTCAGCCTGACACACATTTCAAACCCCCCAGTTTTGCAATCCCTCCTCTTAACTGCATCAACACGCACGCAAATTATTATTTTTTAAAATATATTTTTCATTAGTTTTACCAAAATAACTAGGGCCCGCTATAGTAACTGAACGAGAGAGTAATGTCAAATGACAGTACAATTGACCAATCATATCTTCCCTCTAAATGGGTGGGTTTTATTATCGCAGACTTTATGACAAGTTCCGCCCGCTGTGAAGCTTTTCTTGTTTCCATAGCAGCAACAACTTCCTGTCAACAGCGTAAACTCGCCTTCAAAATAAAGCATGTCCACAAAATAGGAAGCCAAGCCAAATTACACTTAAGAAATATACAACTGCAACGAAAGTAACAAACACAATGCAATATCTTTTTCAATTTCAAAGAACACAAATTGGGTTATTTAAAAGTGTTGTTTTGTGTGGTAGAGGGTCGCTGTCATTGCTGCGTTTTGCACCCCGGGCCGTTGTTTTGATATTACGCTGAAGTATACGCTGTGACGTAATAAATCTTCTTTTTTCTTTTTTTCGAGGGAAGGGGTGGGGGTCAGAGGGCCTAGGAATAAAAGTCACGGCTCGTCACTGGAACACATTCATATAGTGTTAAAAACCATGTGTTCTCTTTTTGTACCATAACAACATAATCAGCATAATGTGTGTAATATTGTGAAAGATGTCGTTTAGGTTCACCCTCACTGCTTGCCTCCTGTGGGTTTCTGGTTGCAGCAGTCAGCTGGATTCAGTAAAAAAGCAAAGAAGAGCTTTTAGCTGCTAAAAAGACAGACATTTTTAAACAAAACGGAGCTACGAGAGAGCGAATATTTAACTTGCATTTGTCAAATGGGCAGAAACACAACTTTAATTTAAATGCTAACGTTGCAACATATCTGTTCGGCTGATCAATCCATCCTTCAGTGTTGGAAAGTAATTAAATACATTTACTCAAGTACTGTACTGTACTACAAAAAAGGTGTTTACTTAAAATATAAAATGTATAATATCACCATAAATATTTCCATTGAATAATACTTTGTACTTTTATGCTTGATTACATAAGTGAATACGTGTATTTTCTATTTCTTTAAGTCAGGTCACATACAGCAGGTAGAGTCAGGGCAATCAGCTGATGGTCATGTGATCTGGGTGGCAGCGTTCACTTCTTGTTGCGGCCTGCAGGAACATTTATTAAGAGCAACACCTCAGACATGCCTGGTCAAGCTTTGGCCCGTAACACATGCACTACCTGACTGCCACATCCTTCATGTTGAAACTGAAAATAATCTGCAGAACACACCATGCCGAACACACAGTGTACAATATATAAATAGCCCCCG
>NW_011367627.1:0-3100 GCF_000735185.1 Notothenia coriiceps | reverse complement strand
CCCGCTGCCGACAGCTAGCACTAGCAGTAATGCTAGCACCAGTGAGCAACGGACCGGCGTCAGCACTGAACAGAGGCAAACGAACAGCAAGAAAACACGGGTCAACAGTGATGCGGATGATGAGCTACGGGATTACTGCCAGTGGACACCGCATATCCCCACAATGGATAATCCACTGGAGTGGTGGGCAGAAAACGTGCACCGCTTCCCCCGCTTTCGAGGAGCTACCTGGCTATTCCAGCCACAAGCACCCCGAGAGAGAGGGTTTTTTCCCTGGCAGGCAACACTGTCACCCGAAAGCGGTCAAGCCTCCTTCCCTCACATGTCGATGCGTTGGTGTTCAAACCAAAAATATGGAAAGGTGGACGTTATCGTGGAGGACAGCGAATAAAGTGTTGCGCAATGCGCTGTTGCGCACTGGATTTACGTGGCATGTATGTAAACAAGATTTTTTTGCTGTCGATTTTGGTGAGTCCAGTTACTGTTTGTTATTTACTCAGCCATGTAACACAAATTAAAATGCAGTGTTTAATGTTACTGTATGAGTTCCAATAGAAAATACAGTTGTAAACCTCTCTTTGTTTGTCTTTATTATGACGTAACGACTAGTCGACTACTATTTTGAAAAACGTGTCGACTAGTAAATATTGGTAGTTGTGAAACCCCTAGTATATATATGTATATACTTTATTTTTCTAAATTAATTATTTGTTGCCCGTTTTACGGCTCCCTTTTGGCTAATTTGAGTAATTGATTCTGAGAGAAAAATTAGGGGCCGGTGTGAAGGAGCCGCATTTAAGTTTATTTTGTTTTGATTTATTTGGAAAATGTATTAATGCATTTTTCTGTTTCAGTGAGAGGTGCGCTTTGCTCAGGTGAAGGGGGCGGGGCTAAGGCTTTAAGTTGGAGGTGCGGTGTGTGACGGGAGGGCAGCAGGCAGCAGCAATACCGTCATTGACACGCAGACGCAACCTTATGTTTATTAGAAGACAGATTATTAGGATCTGCTGTTTAAGTTTACGTTACATATTATTTTCCTATTTTGTTTTGTTTGCTGGAAATAAACGTTGAAAAGCAACCGAAACGTTCAGTGGATTTTGTACTGCGAGTCTGACACTGCTTCCCAGGCCCAAGCTCTACATGTGGCCAAGAACAATAACTTTTGAGGTATCGAGTTACAAGACAAACTTTTTGGGATTTTGGCCACTACACTATAATAACATCCCTTTTCTTTTTGGGATTAATGTATTTGTATGCATGGTCTTTGCTCAAGCCTGTCTTTTGCTTGCTGCAAGTTTAAATAGATTAGCCATGTGACTCCACTCCTTGTTGAGGAGTTAAGAATAATATATAATCTTCTATACGGCACCGCACCCACCCACAGAAGAACAATGGTTCTGCTAGCAAGACAGAGTTTCAAATATAAATATTGAGCAGACATTCTAGGATTGTGCTGTAGATAAATACAATGTTAACTATTTCTTTGCTGCAGATAAATGAGTAGCTTGTTGAGACGGTTAGCCCCAGTGAGGGAACCGGCCTGACCAATTGTTGTTGGAGCTCCAGACTTGTCCTTGTTGATCAGCTGCTGAGGGTCCCTGGGTTTGTCTGTAAGCTCCAATCAGGACAGGAGAATGTTACAGCTATTCTGAGCCTGGCTGTCTGTCACTTTCTGTACATATGGCTGGCAGTATAGAACATAGTGGAGCTGCATTATATTGCTCCAGTGGTTGGCATGGGGGTGCCTTCAGGACGACCCTTGTTTGTTTCTGTTCAGTCTCTGTGCCAGTCTTATTGTGGCCATAACTGTGAAACAAGGTCCAATTTAGAGTGAAAAATGCCTTTTCCATGTTTTAACCTAACTTACTAATATATAATATTCCAAATACATAAAAATTGCATTTCTTTTTTTGCATATGCATTTTAAGAACATATATCTTTACAAGGTATGCAAAAAGTAATTAAATACAGTTACATCTGTAAAATAACAACCTCTTAATAATAATAAGAAAATAATGAACATAATCACTAGGGTAACCTGTAGTTAACAGATAAAAGATGCATCATTAGTTCTTATACATACATGAATTGTACAGCTTTCCGTTGTGTACCTCACCAATTTTCCCCATTTTTGGTAAAAGATAACATCATTTGAAGCTCTCATGCTTTCGATATATATTATTTTATAAATATCCAGCAAGTGCTTGTCTAAAATCAGTTGTTTATATAAAATACTCCAGCCACTCTAATGTGACCTTTTAAAATACGTTATTGTATGTAGGCCAAGGTCCTACCAGTCCTTTGTGTCTGCTGGGTGCAGATCTTATTCCAACAATATAGTGATGACAGCTTTGGAAGAATGCTGATGGGTGCTAGTTGGAAAAATTGATGGCTTTGGAAACATTTTACAGTTGGGTTATGTACTGGACTAGTTACTGGCGAATGCAGTTGCCAGGCAAGCAGTAGGCACTTTAGGATCCGACTGGTGATCATTTGTGAATTTGGTTCCAATGGTTATAAGTTTCCTAAAAAATAATGTATTGCTTATTTAACACTAGAACTGCCAACGGGTACATTTTACCCGCAGCTGTTTCTTGATTGTATGTAACTTTTTTTCAATAAAATATTCAAGTCTCCCAGTACGTGAATTTTCCTGAAAGTGTGTTATGTAGCACCCTCTGTTAGACCCTCCAGAAAAACGCGGGCAAAAATCCTTGATTATGCGGGCTAAATTCCTTGATTATGCGGGCTAAAATCCTTGATTATGCGATTAAACATGCAGGGTTTTATGTGATTTTATGCGGTGAAATTGCGGGAAGTTAGGAAATATGCGAAAAGTTGCGAAATATGCTAAATATGCGGGGGAAAAGAATAACAATTTTTTAAAATATTGGGCTGTCTAATTTATTCTCTCTCACACACACCCCTGCCACTAACATTAAACCCCTTTACTATTCAATTAAACACATTCAATGTTTATTTATTGTAAAAGCAATTGGGCTATTTTAATCTCACACACACACCCCCCCCCCCCACACACACACACACCTTCTCCGCCTCATTCTGTTTTCATTTACTCGTTCGTTATCTGCAGCTTCAA
>NW_011367626.1:0-30058 GCF_000735185.1 Notothenia coriiceps | reverse complement strand
TCATGTCTCTAGTAATTGTGTGCTCAAAGTGCACCAGATTGAAGCATTTTACTATAAAATGTTCAAAAAAAAATCTTCGTACCCCCGGACCCCCCTAGAGGATGTGACGTCCACCCCCCAATTCAAACATGTTTATACAATACTGAATACATTTGAAGCCATTTTGACTTATATTACCTATGTCAATAAGTTTCTGTTTTTGTAGTGTATTTGTCTTTTGTAGAGATTTTTCATTTATTCTTTATATAAAATGTCGCCTAAAATCTCACCTAGGGCAGCAAATTGTCTAGAACCGGCCCTGGTACTAGGCCTCAAGAGCCTTTCTTGTGCTGACTTCGCACGTGCACACACTAAAAAATTCCACGCGCTCCGCGCTCACATTATGCTGGGCCCACGTGCCTTAGCACCGCTGCTATGACTCCATCCTAGGGGAAACACTGCTGTGTATGTAATGAAGATCATAGTGTGGGTTGAATCCATTTTCATAACCACTGTCTTTTAACTGATTTAAATGCAGAAACTGGGCTTATTCATCAGAATTTCGTATGACTTGACTTGACTTGCTTGACCTGAGCAATGACTTGACTTGACTTGACTCTCACCACAGTGACTTGGGACTTGCTTGATACTTGTAGGTCAAGACTTGAGACTTGCTCATGACTTGCACATGTAGGACTTACTCCCACCTCTGGCATTTACACATACAAAGCATTACATCTAAAAGTGAGCAGATCCATCAACTTTCACTGGGCTCTAATTTAGATTTCCTGTGTCATCTGAGACCTGGCTTCATGAATCTGACCTATCAGGAGCCTTTAACGGACAGAAGAAGCAGCTCAGAAAGGGGCATAGCTGATTTACATGAAGGATAGTATCCAGTGTAAAGAGATCCAATTAAAATGGTAATCAATTAGAATGGATGGGTGTCGCACATTGTCACCAAAAATTTAGATTGTTCTTATTGTAATTTATCATCCTCCCTCTTCAAATTATATTTTTTATGAGAATCAAGAACATTTTAATAGTAATATAATTTTAGAAAAAAGCTATTAGAATGGGAGATTGGAAGGTGACCCTGTGCTTTCATTGCAGAGAGGAGAGCAGGCCTGAGGATTTCACAGGAATGTGTCTGGAATGAGGAAGTGCTGTCTGAGAGCTGATAGTGGGAGGGTGAGGGTTAATCTGATGCGCAGCCACCGTTATTAGTGAATATCTGTCAATGCTGCCTTTATCTTCCAGTGTGTGTGTGTGTGTGTGTGTGTGTGTGTGTGTGTGTGTGTGTGTGTGTGTGTGTGTGTGTGTGTGTGTTCAAAGCTGGCAGCTTACTTGGCATCCCTCTGCAGCATGTTAACAACTGATAAAGATGAGAGAATAAAGAGAGCGATGCTGCAGGAAAGAGAGAGTATCAGAGCAGAGAGGCTTTTACTGATAGGCCTGCTGAACTGAAACACGCTTCATTATATCATCACTGTCTGAACCAACATTTTTTGAAATACAGCATCTCAATTTGTCATAACTGTGTGTTTGTGCGGTAGCCATTAATGTTGTATTTAAATTAGCTTTATCTTTGGAAGTTACTTTATCTGTGATCTAATAATGAAATGATGGCGTGACGTCTCACTCTCATCACAAACTGTATGTAGCTCAAGCTAACTAGCAGCTGAAGAATACTGTCTGTAGTAACCTTGCATGGCAGCTGGATTCTTGCAAAATGACAAGGCAGAATTACGTATCACACAAAAATGTAACTTGTCAGGCTTCAATGAACTTGTTTGTAGCTACAGGTGTGATTTAGGTGCGTTGAAAGAATAAAAAAAACAATGGCATGCGGCTCCTAAAGAGGTTAGTGTAGACGCTATAATAGCATCAGTTATATTTACTAGGTGTATATCTTAATTTAAAGAAGAGCAAATAATCGAACTTGTGTTTTTTTCTCAGTAGAAAATATATTTTTTCCCGATCTTGTTCCGCCTGGCCTTGGAAAGAGTTGGATTAACTGATTGTTCATGAAATCAGAATCCAAAGTATTTTACAATGTTTACCATGGCTTTTGGATTGTTCTGTGTAAACAAACCATTGGTGCATTGGGTTATGTCTTTGTCCTAATTGTAGTATATAAGGATTTTTAACAAAAGAAAAGGGATTGGATATTAAAATAAAAATGCTATCACAAATGAAGCTATCATTAGGATTAAGTCCATATCACATTATTCTGAATTGTATATCAATATTTTGTTATATAGTTAATATTCTGGAAAGCTAGTTCAGAATCTGACGAAAAGGTTTTCTCAATCCAGCTGATTGATTGTCTAACATTATTTACAATCTACAATCAGAGACAATAAAGGGACAACAGCAGAACCACCATGGTACATTTACTTTCAGTCAGGGGTTCAATGATCTACGATTTTATGTAAAGAGTGTGTGTTGGTGATTTGTACCCTCTCAGAGATATTCAGACAAAGGTTTCGGTCAGAGGAGGAAGTGAGCAGATGGAGGGCCAACAGGAAGTGCAGACTTGATGGTTTCCTCATGTTGTGTTGGCAACCATCAGGATTTCACTTCCCTCTTCTAAACACAGCCAACAGGTGCTGTTTATGTGTGTGAATATGTGTATCTTTGTCACTTTTTAGTCCAACACTGGTATCTTTTTCACCTTTTAAATACCCTTTTTAAACAATTAAAGTGCAAGTTCATTGGTTAAAGATCGTATGAAGATATATTAAACACTACTTCATAGTTTTTTGTTTGTACTAATTCTGACTTCTGTCACACTGCAATTTAAAATCATTTTATAATCCCGGTTTGATTGATGGTTCAATGCTGCACAGTTGACCGGTAGTCAGAGGCACTAGGGTCAAAATATTCCAATATGAATATTTTTCCAAGATATTGGCAAAGTATCTTATTATGTTGGTGCCCTACTAACATTTTTAGAAATAATCAAATTGTAATGAAAAAAAAACTTCAGTAAACATGAGCAGTGGTACCACACCACGCTGTACAGGCCACCAGTTACATACACCATCATTTTGTAACCACTGATAGCACATAGTATATTTATTTCCATATTCATAGTGTGTAGTGATTTAATGATTCTGAAAGCCACACTACAGTCGAAAGTTGAAAATTAAAAAAGTGATTAACTCTGTCACTTTCATGATCTGTATTACGATTCAAAATGTTGAAACGGCGGGCAGTCGGCCAAAGGCAGTCGGCAAAAGGCAGTCAGCAAAATAAATTACTCTGATTGGCTGTTCAGCTAGCGAATCAGTGCATGAGAAGCGAAACGGAAGTGAGGGACCCAAACAAACTATTCAGAAGGCAAATCTGAGATTATCATGCAAAATGCACTTTAGTACGTCTTTTATACATGAATATGTGTCCCCGGTGTGTCAGGAAACTCACCTAGTGTCAGAAGACACAACCCTCTCTCTTTTCCTCCGCCCCCAAATCTCTAAAAACGGTGCTGCAACAGAGCTGATTATTTGAATTGTTCTATATGGGCAACTCTCCACCTATCAGGGGAATGAGAGACCGCTCCAAAGCGCTGGAGACGCTGTAGTACATATGCCAGGCCTGTAATGCTGCGTTCACACCAGACGCGATGCGAACATTCGCTTCGCTCCTATCGCATCGCTCTCGTCTAATGGTGCGTAAGTGGGGGTGTAGTCTGCCACAAAAGCAGAATCAGCCCTTGCAAAAACAGGGCTGGAAAATAAAAATAGAGCGAAATGAGGCATGGCTAAATGCATGATCTGTTTGGTATTTTGAAAAAAAAAACTTCAGACATGTTTTATATAGGTATGGCCCCACAATATATGTTTCAAATGTAGCATGACAGGTCCACTTTAACTCCAGCTCTCGACACAGGTTCGGGAAAGCCCCATGAGCTTCTCGTTGTGGAGTGAAAATGGAACACACACGCTATTTGTTGTTTGTTTATATCACACAGTCTGTTCTCCTTCTCTCGGTGTATCACGCAGTCCGTCTTCCGGTTGTTGCCTCTTTTGAATCACGAATACACACTACCGCCACCTGCTGGTAAGGAGAGTTATTGCCACTCACGCATGCACAATTCGTACGTGCAACTTGGCCGTCGGCTGAAGTCTTTGCGTTGTGTTCCAGTGCGACACATTGCCAAAACGCAGAGACGCGAGGCGACGCAACAGTCGGGGTCCGTCTGTGTCAGTTCTTTGGTGTCAGCTTGGTGTGTCCGGGCCTTAAGATCTATGTTAAATTGCATCAAATGAAACACATTCAAATACATGACATTGTAAACCCACTGCCAGTCATTAATCAGAGCAGCATGTGGCAGTGTCAGTACAGATTAACTGATACAAGAGTTGCTAGTTTGATTACACCTATACATACCCACAGATTTCACCTGCATCATGTGCAAAATTCAGTGTACTGATGGCACTACCAATTTATAGTTACACTTAACCCAATGCACTTCTAGCTATTTCTAACTGCTCCTGCTTGTAACTGATTTTATTTAGAAGGACACTGTGTCTCCTAAGTGTTGTTCCTGAAATTAAAGTTAAAATAGACGACCATTTAGCATCTTAAAATGCATCCCTGTTCGTATTGTGTGGAGGGAATGTCAAGGAATGTCCATTCACGCTGAATAATAATAATGCGCACTATAAGTTCATTGGCTTTGAAATGAAGGCCATCATAGCGTTAAGTATCAGCATTGCATTGCTGACCAGACGCATATCAACGAAAAGTGGATCCTCCCATGTCAGAAGTAGATTATTTTCAAATAAAAAAACAAATGTATTTGATTGTTTAAGCAGTGCTGCCATGGTTTCCGTTTTTTTTTTAAAACATCACCTTGGCAGGTCAAGGGACAGATGAGTCAGGATGTGTGTGGCTCAATAGTTTTGTGGGGAATCCCTGCTGACACTCAGTCCTGGTTCCTGCTCAGACTGCAGACGCTGCACAGAGTCCCTGCTGGTTTGTTTCCTGTTTTCCTGTCAGTGTGATGTCGGGCTTTCAACCCGGAGCCCTGCCAACAGGGAACTCTGCAACACACACACTCACCCACACATAGTGTCCATCCGCCAGGTCTGAATCCTGTTGGTCCTGATTTCTGGTGTGTGTGTACTGGGCTTGTTGGTATGCAGTGTTTGTGTTGTAGAGCTGGGCATGGCTCTCTGTTGTTCCATGGTGACTGCACACAATCAGCACCAGCCGCTCATCACAGAAACACACACACTCTGCTGCCACAGCCCAGATGCTCCAAAACTGGGACAATCTGTTAATACATAAAACGCATCAGAAAGGAGCAGGGACCTGCTTGCTCCTCTGCTGTTTGGGGGGGGA
The DNA here is from genome assembly GCF_000735185.1 of Notothenia coriiceps. NCBI lineage: Eukaryota > Metazoa > Chordata > Actinopteri > Perciformes > Nototheniidae > Notothenia > Notothenia coriiceps. Next base: position 24,727 of record NW_011367626.1, on the reverse strand, counting down.
AACTACTTTTGTATAAAGTTTATTTTATACTCTGAAAGTCGTTTTAACTTCAGATCTGGAGGTTTGATCTGTGACCTGGGGTCTTGTTTTTCACAGATCAGATCCTTTAGCCGCGGCGCTGTGAGATCATGTGCTTAAAGAAACTGAAGTGGCTTTTCATTTCAAAGTTCACTAGGAAAAAAAGGGCACGTGAGAGTATGTATGTGGTTGCACATAGAGCATTTTGTCATGTGACTTTTTATGACGATCTGATGAGTTCGGCTTTCAGCTTTAAAGGTAGACATTATGCTACGTCTAAACAAAAGTTTGACCTTGAACAAGACAGTGAGCCATCAATTGTTCCTGATGTGTATTGGTAGGAAAATACATGTTAGTGGCTCTGGATAAAAGTGTTTCTGGCCTTGAAAACATATTTATGTTGTAGTAAAATCTGGAGCTGAAGCACTGTAAAAAGTTGTGGCGGGTGAGGTTAGTGTCAGAAATAGTTGAGGGCAAAAGGTCAAATTAACCAGGAATGAGGGATTATTGCCCCATTAAGGGGACACATCATAATTTGTAGTTATTTACCTATTCCTGCGTTTTACTTGCACTCTAATGCTTTTTGCACTATTACATTTCAAGTATTTATTTGTATTATACTTTATTTTGCATTGTCAGAGGAGCCTGGGACTAGTTATTTGTATTGCCGAAACAATTTTATGCTCTTTGAATCATTCGGTCAGGTACCTGCAGGACTCTGACATGTCATCATGTCTACGGTGCTGTAGATCCTCTTACTGACCACAGAGAAAAATGTGTCCGTTATCACCTCCTTCATCACATTCCTCCCCTGAATAAGACCCTGTCACACTCAGCTGATCTCTGATTGGCCAGTTAGATACGCCTCCTCCCATCCATCCACATGAATGGCAGCTTGTGTTTTCTGCCACGCTCTATGACAGCCCGAACGGTTATTTGTCATAAAAAAAAATCAGGAATGTTTGGTGTTACATTGTCCAACAAACAGCAGACTGTGAGGCTTTTCCCCCTCTCTGCCTCTCGGTCACAAGATGCTCCAACAACAGCAGTCATCTGAGGCTGAGTAATGTGCTGTCTCACCGCTCAGGGCTGGAACAGGCTCTTGGGTGTTGTGGAGTGTTTCACTGCACAGTAGGATGTGCACAACAGAGTGTGTTTGGACTCCAGGAAGTGCAACAGTCAGATTAGGTTGTCTTGGTTTCACAGTCGTAAAACAACAACCTTTAGTCCTTACCTTCATGTGTTTTTTTTTGTTTTTTAAGATGTCTTCCTTTTTTGTTGTTGGTCATGTAATAAAAAAAAAAAGGTTTGGTGTAGGACTGTAACTAATGATACTTTCATAATCAATTAGTTTGTGGATTTAGAATAATTCAATCTTTTTAACAAATTCAAAGGCCAAAAATTGTGAAAAATGTTAATTCAATTTCCTCAAGCCTCATAGGAACATTTGAAAATGTTTTGTTTTGTTCAGTCCAAAAACAACACGATATTCAGATATAAAACAGATATATTTGCATAAAAAATGTATCTTGGTTATAACGTGAGGCAAAGATGCTGCGTGAATGTAACAGAACAGGAAGTAAGATATTAAATAGTTTAAACCGGTCAACAATTGCAAAAGCGTGTTGATGGTACTTTAAAACACTTGAGGATGATTGCTGCTATTGATGTCAACATCTGTGAAATCTGATACACAAAGCAGAGTTCCGTTCGGATATTTCTTTGCCGGTCAACATGTCCGTTAAAGTTTAAATCTTCTGGACAAAATTTGAAAAGTGCCGGTCAAAGGTCTTCTTTGTTATTTATTGAGCTTTAAAACAAATGAATAACGACTCTATATTATAATATAAGAATAAAACACGGAGGACGGAGATATATTTTTCTCCCCCTCTTCTGACTTGATCAGAGCACGCTCCCCTCTCCTGCAGGGGGGCGTGGTCAGCTGCAGCTCACAGAATCAGCCCCCTGCAAAAAAGGGGCTGGAGAACAGAAAATAGAGCGAAATGAGGCATGGCTAAAATGCATGATCTGTTTGGTATTTTGAAAAAAAACTATATTTATATACTTTATATAGGTATGGCCCTACAATATATTGTTCAAATATAGCATGAAAGGTCACCTTTAACAATTTAGATATCAGGCTAGTTTCTAACACAAGAGCAGGATAGGAACATGCTAATGCAAATCAGTCGCACACACTTAGCAAGCTTCTTTGTACTGTTTCTGTATTGTACCCATGGACGAATGATGAAACAATGGGTCCCTGGCCAGANAGAAAAGTGCCGGTCAAAGGTCTTCTTTGTTATTTATTGAGCTTTAAAACCAATTGATATGATTCGATATTAAACAAACTAATTATAGTAGATTAACTACATTATTCAACAGTGAACAGTAATTTGTAATAACATGGGATAAACGGAGCACTCTCTCCTTCTCCTGACAGCCCGTCAGTATCATGCAGCTCGCGTATCCAGTAATGAGTGACCCGACAGTAAAACTTAGCATATCTATAACTAGTTTAGGTAGTTTGAGAGGTAATTAAAATAGCTAAGCGTGATTTTCTAACCTGAAGTGTGTGTTTTGTCCTCTCACCGCTGCATGTGATCATGCAGAGCTGCGTGTCGACTCGTCAGCAGCAGCTGATCTCTCTCTCCCGTCAGATTAGACTTTACTCGCGTTTATGTCCATATCAATCTAGCTAGTTCTAGCTAATGATAGGACTACCTGCTTATTAAAAGACACCTAAACAATAAGTGTCGCTATGCAACCGGTTGAGGCCGCAAAGTATAGTGCAGCATTATGCATTTGTTTACATGCCCACCAGAGGCATTACCAACAGATCAACGCACAATCAACCCATACAGGACATCTCTTTCTCCACATTTAGTGTTAGACATTAGAATTGAAGTGACTGTGCATGTAGCCTATTGGCTCTTCTTGTCTGTCACATAAGTGGCGCAACTGATGCGGTATTGCGCTAAGGGGAAATTATTTTTGACCGGAGTGATTTAGATTTGCCGGTCTTCAGCATATTTTACCGGTCATAGTCCAGTAATTACCGGCTAACGGGAACTCTGACACAAAGACAGGAAGTGCATAAATTAACATTGAGTTTGACTTAAAATGTTCCGAGGAAATTGTTCTCTCTGAACGTCAAATGAATGACCATGAATCTGCTTGGAAATCATAGGAAAAGACATGATATACATATATTTAGATTTTTTGTGACATGCACTTTCTGAGGAAACTGTTCTCCCTTAACTCCATGGCAATAAATACCTTGGAAATTGTAAAAAAACAAAACATGTTATACATATTTATAGATCACTGTGACATACACTTTCTGAGGAAGTAGTTCTCTTAAGTCCATGGGAAATAAAAGCCTATAAATAACATTGGAAATCATAAAAAAAAATACATGAGATACATATTACAGTACATTGTATCTCATGTACATTCTCTTAAGAAAAATCTCTGAAGTCCAAAAAGGTCTGGTCATCTTGTCTGTAGTCATGAGTGCATTTCAGAGAGGAACTGCTCATACCTTATTCAGCATTTGTATTGGTGCCAATTTGTCAGAATGTTAACACAAGCTGACAGATATTACACTATGTTCCTGCATTAGAGGAGAGCTGATAAAGACCAGGGGTTCCAAAGATCAAGTTCCCCTTGATAGTGAAAGAGGTGTGTTTTTCTGCCTGAATCTCCCAGTTTGGCTCCTGCTGGTCTGTAAGGACATTTAACTCAAAGAGTCTGCAGCATGAGTCTTCAGCAGAAATCAATCTGTTGGACAGGGGGACTCTCCTGAGACAGCCCGTCATCTTACGGATGAATAATGGTCATCATAATGACTCCTGCTCTATGATGTAGACCTGACCTCCTCTGCTGATGGTCACATAGATTTTTTCCTCTTTTCTTACTGGCTCTTTCATTTATTCCTTTGATTGACAGGATAAATGTAGCTTCTATATATTTGTCAACAGCCTGTCCTGGGGCTCTGTGTTTTTGTTGCTTCCTGCGATGTACCATCATTGATTAGTCCTCCAGCCCAACGGAGAACAACCTGCTGCTGCCTGGTTGCTGGGTAACAACAAAACAGCCCCCTGAATATCGTTAAATACAGTTCGAAGAGAGATCCCTGTGATGCGGGAGCCTTTCAGGAAGATTTCATGCATTGTTTAACAAGAATGGACTTATCTCCTATTTACATCAGATATGAGATCAGTCGTTGGTCAGCTCCAAGAAAAGTAAAAAGTACCTCCATAAGGAGTTCAAGAAGGGATCTGTTAGTTTATTCCATTGTGTACCAAGAGCTAGAACTGCAGTAACAGCAACGTCGTTTACTGTAAAATGACGGCGGCACTGATCGAGGTTTTCTGTAACTGTCCAAGTCTGTTCACATTTGCTTTTCCATGAACCCGAGCCCATACCGTGTCCCTGTTACCGTTTACTTCCCTTCTGTCTTCTTCTGTTGATTTCCCTGATGCCCAGCAATCTCTAATTCTCTTTTTACTTTTCTTTACTGGGGACAGTTTAGCAATCATGAATCCACAGTCTCATGCTCTCACAAATATAAAAGTAGATATTCATAAAGTATTCCATGTTGTTTTTCTGATGGAGAAAACTAATGTTTGTTGTCCAAAGCTGACTTTAAATTAACAAGTACTACTACTTTCTGCTGATTGATATGACTTCCCGCTGTCCCTTGATCCTCCTTAGCAATGGTCTGTTCTCCTTAGCAGCAGCAGTATTTTAGCGAAAATTAGCTGACCTCTGGAATTTCCATATTGACCAATAAGACTTGAGCATTCAACTAAGCTTTGTAATAAATACCATTAACGCTAACGTAAGCACGCAGTGGTACAGGAGTAAACAGGGAGGCACATAAAGTTGACTGTCGTTTTTTTTATATCAATCAATTATACGTTGATGTACATTTGGAAGCCATTAGATTAGATTTAGCAAGTTTTGCCAGCAATCTTAATTCAGTCTATAAAAGATCAGTGTTCATGTCAGGCGACCTGTAGCTGTATAAAGCACACAGTTCAACAAGATCAGGTGTCAGCAGGAACAACGTCATCTGCTTATCAGACCCGGACAACTGTGAATGGAATTATCATTATTTTGTATTGCATCACACATAGGAAACACATTTTGAATTTATCATCCTTTTCAATTATTATTAGTATAATTTCTTTAATGTATTATTTTGTGAATTATATTTGATCCCCCTGCTTAAATAAATAATTAAAAAGTCGAAAAAAAAGCCTTCCCATCTCTAATTATTACATGCTGTTTGAGAGGCCCTGAGCTCTGAACAATAAACTACTTTTTAAATATGATGACTGTTTTAGGTCAACAGGCTCACTATGGGGGTTAACCAGGGCTCGACATTAAGGACTGCCCGATGGCCCGGGGCCATCTAGTATTTAGCTCGGGCAATGAAGCCTCACCTGCTGGTTGCCCGATCGGGCAATCTATTATGCCAGTATCATGCAGCTCGCGGATCCAGTAATGAGTGACCCGACAGTAAAACTAAACATATCTATAACTAGTTACGGTAGTTTGAGAGGTAATTAAAATAGCTACGAGTGATATTCTAACCTGAAGTGTGTGTTTTGTTCCGCTCACCGCTGCATGTGATCATGCAGAGCTGCGTGTCGACTCGTCAGCAGCAGCTGATCTCTCTCTCCCGTCAGATTAGACTTCACTCGCGTTTATGTCCATATCGATCAGTTACGGTTACGTTACCTAATGCAATGTCTTACAGTGCCGTGTACCGGAGGGGAGAGAGAGCAGCGAAGGGGGGGAGAGAGAAGTAATACGGTTTCCTGATAAAGCTGTGGAGAGTATGTGCTGCAGGGAGGTGGATGCACAACGCACCCAGGAACGAACTCTAGCTCCGGTCCTTTTTACTGTGGACTCGATGTCCTGACAGGCTGGTATTTGTGCAACCTGCACAAACACAATACTGCACCATGATTACAAATGGTGAAATACAATGTAAAACTACCAAAAATACCAGCTCCTTAAAACACAACCGCTCTACTCAACGCAACTCTACTATACCCGCGGTCAGAGAGCGGAGATGTGTCCCCTGCGTGATGTAATATGACGCGTTTGACGTATNAAACCTTCCAGTTATATTCCTATCAATATTATGAAGGCTTTTACAGAAGGGTTTGTTCATATATCATTCATAGCCTGAATTATACAACATTGTATACCTAAAAACATGGCGAAGAATTGATATTTTAGGGCTGTTGACAGTATTTTCTGATTTATCGAGTGATAAAAAGAGATATCCAATATCCCTTCTGTAAAAGCCTTAGATACTAATATGACTACAAAATGAAACAAGAATTTTGAACCTGGCTTTATCCAAAGTTCAGATTTCGATTCCTGAAATGTGTTAAAATATGCACATATTTAATGAGATAATGGCTAATTTGCATATTTAAACATGCTATATCAGAAAACCTGTAATACAAAAAACAATTGCCTTATTGTAAGTAATTAATTGGAGACATTTCTAGCTGATACCTTTAAGTTAAAAAAAATTACCCTATTACCCATCACTTAGAGAGTCTGACCATCATTCAGCCGGGGACGCCCCAGAAAGCACATGGCTACTTAGCATGCAAAATGACGAAAACAAAAATCCAGTTGCATTACCATTATTTGATAATAATCAGTATTATCACCAGACATGGACATATTCTGCACTATTTGTCCAGTGGAGGAGTTTACATATTGCAGAAGGCAATATAACAAACAGTAACAGCCACAGTGAGATGAAAATGGCTTTAGGCTCCAACTGTTATTTGTGACTAGAAAACCTCCATCCCATCATTGAGATAAAGTACTTGGCTCGACTGCAGCGTGACTACCTCCCCTACTATAGAAAACCCTAATGCACAATACTGTTGAATGAAAAGCACAAACATTAAAGGGACAGGGCTCTAAATCTTTCCGTCCCGCTGTGAGTTTTCCTTCAACTGCTGCGACAATGGAGGCTTTATCTTACTGCTCCTCGTGAACATTCACACCTGGGGACTGACCAGTGTCTGATGTGCCTGCCCAACACACACAATCACTCACACAAAGAGGTCTTTTTCAGTGCATTTGTATGATCAGTATGGATCAGGATTCTCCAGTGAAGGTTTAGCTTCAGGCTGTAAATAGGATTATTAAATCTCTGGACGTCCTCCAGATGTTGCTGCTCTGCTCCGTTCGGATCTGTCTTCTCCCCGATGCTTTTCTTTGGTTTAATACGACATGAAGGACGCGTCCTCTATGCCGCCGTCTCCTATGTCCTTCTGAGTTTATTAGCAGTGCTCCACCTCTTTGTCTCGATGGCTTCAGCCATTCCACTTTATCTGATGAAGGGAATCGCTGTAAACAGGCACTCAAGTGCCTAACAAATACTTTCATCATCTACTAATTTGATGATGACTTTCTCTATTAATCAAGTCATCATTTGATCTTTAAAATCCAAGAGAAATTGTGAAAATGTTAATTACAAATTTGCCAAACTCTAGTTGACATATTATAATGTATAGCTTTGTCCAACACAAAGTCCAAAACCCAAGGTTATTCAGTTTCCTGAAATATAAAAACAAGAATACCAGCACCAACTAGTTTAGAATATTGGTGATTTATGACTCTACTTCTAGTATTGACTGATATTTGGAATGGTTGCCAATTATTTATTTCTGCCATTTTTCTTATCGATTAATACATCTTTTCAGCTCTCAGTTTTATTGCTTTGTTTTAAATGTCAAAATATGCCATTTTAAAATGTTAAAAAGTGCGCTCAATATTGTAATGCATCCCACGCTGTGAGCATTCCCCATTTCTATGTTCCTATGTACCCCAGTCAGACTGCTACTTCCATTACTTGTATTGTTAAATCCTTAAAATATAGGATAGCGACTAGATACTCCCACAGAAGCTTCAGGGGAAATACACGGTTTAAACTAGACTCACTTAATGGTAAACGAGTAAGTTGATTTTTGAAAACACTGGCGAATTAAGTAAATTCCACAGTTTTGTATTTAAAATGTCTTCATAGCATCTAGTCAAAACAGGATGGGCTTGGTAGTGCCAGTGCAAACCTCAAAGACTTGATATAATCTCAATGAGACCAAGATATTTGCCTTACTTTACTACTTACTTTTACCTTTTTATATTGACTATTTCTTCTGTGGCAACGTTTTTCATAGGTATTTACAATTACATTTTAGCAACCATTTGTTTAAGTGTTTTGGGTATGCTTTTTGTTTCCTGAAGCTGTCTAACCCTTATCTTTCATGCATGTGTTTTTATGGGTACAGCATTGGAAGCCCTATTCACATTTCTGAGTGTATCTTGAACATTGATTTTCTGCCTAGGCGTTTTCACACGTTCTTGGCGTGTCCAACTGGTGCGGTCATGAAGTTTAGTATGTGGACTGTGCGTGCGGACATGAGCAGATGAATGAATGTGTTACTCTTGGACTGGGATTCGTTCATATGCTTTTAATGTCTGAAGACACAGCTTGCCGTAGTTTGATGCTCTGAGCAGGAATGGGAAAAGACTAAAGAATAGAGGACTAACACACACACACACACACACACACACACACACACACACACACACACACACACACACACACACACACACACACACACAAATACACACACACAAAAATACACACACGTACAATGGACTGTGGGGCCTCAGGTTGTGTAAACTGTCCAGTCATCCAGCCAGTCAGACAGGAATCCCAGGTATGAGCTTTCAACATGGAACCAAAGACTGAGTGGACCGTGTTTTAACACAGCTATGAGGACATCTGTTTTTAGATGCCTGTCACTTGTCTGTCAATTCTGTTTTTGCAGTTTAATCCATTTGGAAAGGTGATAGTGATGATGATGGTCTTGCTGTTAGCAGTGATGCAAATTAGTCGCTTTTCGGCGCCTCCCGCTTTTTTAACGCTGCTTTGGGTGACTTGTGTAATTCGTGGAGAACCGAAGAGTTTTCGTTTTGGGGGGGGGTCCGTCCGTTAGTCCGTCCGACTGACGGACAACTTCTCACTTCAAAAAAGAAGAAGAAATCTAGATCGCAAAATAATTAAACAAGCGAGTGCCTGTTTTTCCTGGCCAAGGACAGGTTCCTTGAACACAACACGAGCGTAACGTGTCTTCACGTGGTTATGTCTCTTCTGAAAGGAGTGTAGACTAGACTAGAGTGCTTACGGAGAGCACCGGAACGCCGCTCCAGCTCTTCAAATATTGCAGTACCCATAAGGAGCCGTACACATGCCGCAGTGTTTGCGTGGCTGTGTCTTTAGTTGCAAGCACAGTGGCGATCTTTTATTAGCATCTGGTTAGCTAGCTATGCTAACGAATTTAAAGAGCTTTTCTATAACCAGGTGGAAGAGAGCTCTCTCCTGAGAGGCTCAAATAACCTCAGCTCAGTGAGGTTAAGGCACAAAAATGAAAAACAGGTATAAAATACTATATGACAGTAACAAAAAAGTTGTTAAAAATAAGTGATTTGTAAAATATCCAAAAAGAAAAATCTGCTTACAGTTCTGTTTCAAATGGGTGTTGAAAGATGTACCCATAGATCTCCTCATGTTGCTCTCAAAGTGCACCAGATTGATGCTTTTAACTTCANTACCAGACCGAGAAAGTCTCTAACATCATACACCTCGCCTTTCTTCTCGTAAACCACCCTATGCAAAACTGACTGTCCGACGGGCTGATGCCACCGATCACGCACAGCATCGTCCTATGTGCAGGGTTGCCCACGGACACCCGCCAGCCAATTTACACCTGCGCGTATTTGTGAGCGGAGCTCCTATCATGGCAACTTACCACCACCCCCGCCCCCGCTGACAGCTCCACCAACAGTTTTAATAATATTCTCATCCACCAGAGCAGCTCTCAAGCTCCTGTTGTCAATTGCCTAAAAGAAGTATCTCCGGTCAAACCATACTGGTTCTAATGGTTTCTGAGGAGCTTTTACGATCACACGACGCCACACGCACGCTTCTCACGCACACAAAGCACGCATACTGCATTAAACCTCCGACTTCAGAAGAGAGTTTGAAGTTCATGTGGAGAGCACACGCTTCACAGTAGTCCATGTCTGCCACTCTGTTTAGCTTTGTGCTATCTTTCACAATCATACTACGTAAACATGTGAGGTAAAGTCCGTGTAGCCAATGTAAACCGGATTAGAACTCAAAGTTGCGATGAGGTCTTAAAATGTATGGAAAGGGTCTTAAAAGGTATTAAATTTGATCTCAGGATTCCTGCATATACCCTGCTTAAAACACAACCGCTCTACTCAACGCAACTCTACTATACCCGCGGTCAGAGAGCGGAGATGTGTCCCCTGCGCGATGTAATATGACGCGTTTGACGTATGACCTTAAAAAAAAGCCGTTTTTAAGAGCAGAGCTCAAAATTGCTCCTTTCCCTCTGAATTCCTGCCCTTATGTCTCGTAAAACATATCAAATCCTGCATTCACTTTTTTAATTGTAATTTTCAAGCAAGTTTAAGCATAAATGTAGAATAAATAAAAACCTGCAAGATGCTCTTTAAGTGTTAGACATTAGAATTGACTATTATTGTCTGTCACATACTCTTCTTCTCTGTCACATAAGTGGCGCAACTGAAGCGGTATTGCGCTAAAGGGAAATTATTTTGACCGAAGAGATTTAGATTTGCCGGCTAACGGGAACTCCGACGTCACCATTTTGTGTGCTTCGTGGATGTGCTCGGCTCCTCTCGACTGCTGCTCGGGTCTGCTCGGTCAGCTTCCGGATGAGGAAGCATTCATTCGACCAACTTACAGTAGATAACATTACAAACATTTTTAACAGGAGCCATAATAGTGTAAATAATGTTTGTTTTGGCAGTTATAACTGAATGTAATGTTTTCTACTTTTTTACATCTGGGAAGGCATTTGCCTTCATCAGATGGAAAGTGTCTTGACCAACAACTTAAGTATTTCTTATAGCTATGCAGGGCATGCAAGCGAGCAAACAAGAACAAACAAACAAGTTAAATGAAGAATAAAATTGAAATTGAACAATATAATATTGTGGTGGTTCATCTTATAATTCAGTCTAGAGAATGCACCAGACATCTACAGTAAGACCTGGAAAAATCAAAATGTTCTAGGGGGAGGCCCCCCAAACCCTTCGTGCCATTTCGTCCGCACGCATTTTTCAGGGCAATCTCTATTGGGCTCAGGGCCATCTGTAAATTAGCTTAGATGGCCCACAGGGCCATCTCCCAAAATCCTTAATGTCATGCACTGGGTTAACGCAGGTACAGTCCAAATGAGGAGGTGCAGCACCTGAATGAATGAATGAGTGAGTGTGAGTCATTGAGCTGCTTCACATGTGATCTGCAGCTCTGGTTTTAACAACAGGGCAAACGTCAGTGATTTATAAACAGCTGTGGGAAGCAACTTATCTCAATCTTTAAAGAGCAGCCCTATTAGCCTGACAACTTCCCCAAACATATACGACCCCCACTCCCCTGCAACTGTAGAAGCTTCCGTCTCCAAATCAGCACTCACTGTTTCTGCTGCTGCTTATCAAGAAGGAAATGTCGAGCAACAATCGGCTTCTTTTCCTTCCCTCTCAGCTTTTTCATGTTCCACAAGCTGCCATTTCTCTCATGTACAGTCCCTCCCTTTTTATAATCTGTTATTTATTACACAGCCGGCAGTTTGTACAAACAGAAACAGTCCAGAAACCTGAGTCATAGCATTCAGCAGCACTACCAACTGCAGCCAACAGCCTGAGAGGTTAGACATGTAGCTGCAGCAGGAGAAAGGAGCATGTCATGGCTCTGATGGGGGGTCGTAAATATTCAAAAGTCAAACTAAACGTATCGGAAAGGTCTTCAAATCACACATTGGCAAGCTGCAAACACATCTGTGCATGCGTCTAGCATTCACACACACACACTCAAAAACATTTGACCTCCATGCCAAATTTTCGGTTCTTTGACGCAAATCTCAGAAATAAATGTGTGTAGAGACCTATGGTAGAGACCGACAGCAGATTATAGAGCAGCTGGTCGCACAAATAAGATAAGAAAAAACATAATCAAAGTACAGTGCATTTGAATGAACCAAGAGAAAAACTGCTAACAACAGTAACTTCTGAGTCCTAATTTGGTTGTTTCATTTCCTCTTTGAGTTCATTGCCAGCAGTATGTGGAGGGAAAACAAAGGATGAGTCACTGGAAAATCTGACTTTTCAGAAAGACATAGTGATCGGTGTGATAGTGTTTGATTAAAGGGTTTTTATTGTGCATGGGGCTCCACCTGTCAGCTGACTCTGAACCCAGCTGCAGGTACTTCACCTGGGCCACATCAAAGCTGGGACCCCGCCCTGTGGCCCCATGGAGCTCGTTACAGTGGCAGATAATTGGGAGGGTCTCCTCTGCACAGATGCTGACGCACTTCAAAGGAGTTCCCCTTCAAAGAGCACGCAGGTTAGAGTGGGAATAGGAGGAGGAACATGAATATTCTGCATAAAGGTAGAGAAGAACATGGAGAGGAAGGGCCCGTCTCCACAGCACCCTTTTTTCCATTGATTCCAATGAGGAGAGAGCGCACGCCAACCCTGCTTTTTTCTTTGCTTTACGCCATTTGTGTTGCGGCCGCTCCGAGCACTTCGAATTTGAAAGGGTTTCAACTTCCTCAGAAATTGCTGGGGACGTCACTGTTGTAATTGGAGGAGAAGCTTGTTTTTGACTGTGCCTTTCAGACAAAATCTATCAAAACAAATATCAAAAACCTGTTTATTTGAGCAGATCGGCCGGCAGGTGTTGTACTTTTATCTCTGTACCAGCTCTACACTTGTCCGACTGAGCAGTGAACCTCGTTTATACAAAGTGTCAGAGCCAGAATCTTCCGGTGGGTGATCTTGGTTTATGTCAAATAAATACGTGGTAACCCTAACAGATGATAAAATCCATGAGGGCAAACGATATCTCAACACCATATCACCATGCGATATGGTATTGAGATATTGTTGTCGTAGAAACAATAAAAAAGCTTGTGGACACAGGGTTTGGGAGTGAATTATTGTAGGGAAATTATGCAGATCTGCAGATCCCAATTGTATGGATGGGGTTGAGGTCAGGGCTTTGTGTATAACAGTCAAGTACTTCCTCACTAAAATTGGTATACCTTTTTTTCCCTTATTGTGCTGGCTTTGTCCACAGCGGGCGTTTTCATGTTGAAACCGGAAAGGGCTAAACACAAACTTGGACATTGGAAGAACATTTCATTTCCTGCTGCAATATTAAAGTCACAGGGAAACGGCATTTTTTGCATCTTTATCTCTTTTCATGTGAAGTGTATCTGACTGAAACATAATCTGTGGGCAGTGTGTTTCATTGCATTTCATTGAACTGCTCAAAACTGGGCGTGGCCACAGCCTGTCAAAAGTTTAAAGAGATACGAAGCTGGGGAGGAATGTTGGCTTCAACCCATCACCCCGATTTTAGATCTGTAGGTGAAGCACAATCATTATATAATTCACATTTAGTTTCTGTGTGTTGCTCAGCCTGCATGTCTTCCAGCTGTGTTTACTGTTGAACATGAACACAAACACACATTCACTCACATTACTATACAGGGCTCGACATCATAAATGGCCCACTGGCCCGGAAGCACTATTTAGACACCCCGGGAATTTTACCCTTAATGTCTACCCCTGCTATACATTTTTAACACACTTCGTCAATCACTGCACTTGTGGAGGACCTCATCTCCCACACTCATCAATTTAGCAACTTTAACAGAAAATACTCATTACATTTCAAAAAAGGAATGGTTTGCAGTGCGTCTAATGTTGCCAGTATCTAAATGTTGTGGCGTTTGTTGCTGCAAAGCTGAGCAGCGTTTACAGTAAACGTTCCTCTGGTGGTGAGGTCAGAACTGGGAACTCCTGCAGTCATCGCAGTCATTGAAAACAAACAATTAACCTGTTTTTGCTCAAGATAGCATCTGGATCATCAGTTTTTTCCCACCATTTCCTACACGGAATGTCCATTCATTTTCCCCTCAGTCTCCAATCGGACATATTGTCTGTTTTAATATGTTTTAATGTGCCAATTCACAAGTCCAAGTCACTCGAGTCAACACTCTTCGAGTCCAAGTCTGAGTCACCTAGGGAGAGTCGTAGTCGAGTCCAATGAGTGTCTGAGTCGAGTCCGAGTCATCATTACCTGTGTTCAAGTCTGAGTCACCCAAGGAGTGTCCGAGTCGAGTCCGAGTCATCATTACCTGTGTCCGAGTCCTAGTCCGAGTCACCCAAGAAGAGTCCAAGTCAAGTCCGAGTCACAAGTCTTCATGTATTAACCTTCGTGGATATATGTGTTGAAATGTAGCTGCTCCTCTACATTCCTTTTATCCTGTGATGTTATTATAATGTGTCTATTGAACTGCTGTAAAGCAAGTTTGGCTACAATTCTTGTAATAGGTGCTATACAAACATAAAGGTTATTACTAATATTATTATTATTATTTTTATTATTGTAAATGACCTTTAATATGTCTAACTATATTTAAGGCGAGACACGGCAGGCAAAAACATCGTTTTTCAAGCACTGGTCAATTTTGAGATTTTGTGCTATTTTGATTCTATAACATGTTTTCTTTCAGGCTTTTGGAAGGAAAACGTACAAAATACACATTTAAGTGTTTATTTTACTATAGTTTGTCTATTTGCGTCAGTAGATTTCTCCTAAATTCACCAAAAGTTAGCATTCTAACGTAACATAAAGTACCGCGACCGCTGTGTGCACCATGTCATCAGAGATATCGTTGGAAAGCTGTGTCTCTCCTGCACAATCTCATCGGATCCAAATATGGTCTTTTCCTTTGTATCAGCAACCAATCGTGAAAGTACAAAGGGGTCTTAAACCAAGAAACAAAATCTCATTGGCTGGTGTCAATTTCTGACAACGTGATNTTCAAAAATACTTGGCAGGTGATAAGAGATCAATCTGTCTATCACCTTCTATAATGGGCCACTTCTGATTGGTTAACAATGACTGGTACATATGGAGCACAGCACTTCTGATTGGTGTGGATGACTGACACACAAGAAGAACAAAACAAATCGCAGGCTTTGTGATTTGTTGATTGCATCATTTAAAATCGCGATTTCGATTTAAAATCGATTAATCGTTCAGCCCTACTACTGTTTTGTAGAAGGGCCGACCGTCAGTTCTCTATATGTGGTTCAGACTTCCCTGCATCCAGAGCCATATTATGTACTCTACCTTAAACAGAACCTTTTACGATGGAGAATATTCTGTATACAGCAAGCAGACATCCAAAGCCACTGAAGAAAACAGTGCACCAAAAACCAAGCGACTGGGATATTCAACAATAAAATGGGCTTAGGGATGCATGGCCTTACAAACGTAACACCAGCGATTTTGACCAACCAATCCACTGACCGACCACCAGGTCGGCACTATTCGGTTATCTGATAAAAAAAAAAAGAGCTGATCAGTTTGACATTTTATTTTGTAAAGTATGTGGGACCGCAGTTAATGTTGTTTGGTGCAGGGTCACGGGTTCAGGCTGGTTGGGGTTGTAACTATGTGAGCTAGCGTTCAGGCTAACAATAGCATTCCATAGGGTTGTAAAACATACTGCCTCTTGTCAAACACTCGACTGTCACTAATCACTGTCTTTACAATCAGCGTCCTACCTTCAGTGGCGTGTTCTATGTCATCATGCGGTTATAAAACAGGCACATGAACAAACAATCTTTCTAAACGAGGTCACTCCCTCCTCCTGCCTGGTTAAGACTTTAGGAAATTCTATCAGACTTATCTATGAGGAGTTTAATTTCAATGGCCCTTTTCTAGTCCTTTTCATTTTGTGGTAACTATAACTTTTGAATATTGATCGGAACAAAGATAATATTTTGTCTGCAGCCAGTGACATGTTCTTGTCTCAGAATCATTTTTTTTCTTTTAAACATGAATGACAAAAACCACGATCAGTTTCAGTTCATGAAAAGGTTTTGTTCTTCATTATCTTCCATCAGACCGTCCCCTTTTCAGCTGCTGTTCTCCTCCCTCCTCTTTCTCCTCTCTGCCTCTGCAGACACACCTGCTCTGCATACTAAAGCAGCAGCCTGCACCTCCCTCCTCCTACACACAAACACACACTCACTATGCAAACTTTCTGCTGACCACACCTTCCCCATGGAGAGGAACTTTTTTCTTTCTTGTTGCACCCAGTAACACACACACACACACACACACACACACACACACACACACACACACACACACACACACACACACACACACACACACACACACACACACACACACACACACACACACACACACACCATCGCAGGAAACAGTACTAGTGTGGACTCGCTGCCAGTTTCCTGTTTGTCTCTTTGTTAAATGTAACCCGTTCTCTTAGCCCCTTAACCCTCACTGGGCACGTAGTGCAGCTGTTTTTTTCAAACTCCATCCAAACCCAGAGAACTTTATTAAAAAATAATAATATGGATGGCAAGGTTTACAACCCGCAAAATAAATTGGTCTGAATGTGTGGATCTGAATATTCGAATAGATACGTGTCTTGGAATGGCTCAATGAAACTAAGATGTCATATAGTCTATTTCTAAGATCCAAGATAAGATACGAAATAAAGATAACTTGTACAATCTAACAAATTAACCGTCTGTATGGGATTAAATGACATTAATGTTGAATATGTTATGTAAATGAAAAATAGGTGGGAGCGTGTGATCCACTTTGGATCAGGCGTGAGCTCATTTTGGTGATATATCAAAGACTCTTTGCATCCTGATTGGTTGATAACCTGAACATTACTGAACACTGAGGAGCTGCTGTTGATCATGGTTCAGCTGGTGTCAACAATTAATGTTTCGTCAAGCGCTATCACTGGGATACACAATACTTATGATGAGTGATGAAAGTGAGAGCTGTGTGAATTATTAAATCTCTCCACCTGATGTCTGCAAACATGAACTGAAGGTTGCAAATATATGCAAATACTCGTCTGAGTGCTTACACAAAAGCAAATATGAGCAGAGATTTGTACATTAGGTATTAAGGTTTGAGCTTAAAGACCATTTGAAGCGGGTTTTTTGCCAAAACAGGATTTACTGAATTCAGGTAATATTAATCAAACTGCTAGGTAAATGTATTTTCAGAATGTCTTTTATCTATTTTTGCACAGGAACTCTTCATTTTCCATCATCAGTCAAACTTATAGTATCAACTCAAAGGCTCCAAACCTTTCTGTGTTTTCTTTGGGTTTCAATCACTTTTGGGCTTTTGCATTGTGAGCACAGATTTGATCTTCAAGCAGATAAATGCTTTTCATCACCGCATCTACTGTCCAGTCAGAGGTGAGGAGGGGTGGGCTTTACCAACTGAACAACAACGGTAATTTTTACCCTACGACAACAGCAAACATCGAGTTAGGCAGAACATAAATTCAATGCTTTAAACTACCAGTGGGGTGTGCAAACTAACAGTGATGCAAACACAGGTATGGTAAAAAAAGAGAGAACTATTCGAAGCAGAAAAAAAACAGCGTAATATACCATCTGACAGGCCTGTGCTATAATGCTTCAATTAACTGGCTATTCTTTATAATATACTCAGATCAATAGGAGACAGAGATGTTAAGTTATAAATCAAGGATTTTTATTATTATTTACAGCAGGGGTGGGGAACCTTTTTCCTTTCAATTTTTACAACATACTCCGAGGGCCGTACAAATGATTGAACTCAACCTCTGCTTAAAAAAACTAAAATCACAGCCCATTCATTTCGCCTTTCTTTCATGCTGTGCAAAGAAAAAGCAACATTTTTAATCCAGATATCTCACCATGACTCATGCATGCATGCATGCATTGTGGCCCTGTCCAATATAGTGCCAGATGCTGTGGTAAGGGAAGGAGGTAGCTCATTACGGATCTCACCGGTGGATATCGATTTTATGGCTTTCCAAAATCTCCTAGGATTATTTAGGTTTTCTGTGCTAACTGACAAATAGTACTTTGACTTAGCACTTTTGACATGTGAAGTGAAGCTATTTCTTAGCTGCCTAAAACGCAGCCATTCTACCTCTGAGCCTGATTTCTATAGCCTTTGCCCAGGCCTTGTTTCTCTCATGTAGGAGACTAGACAGTTCAGCAGAAAACCAAGGATTGTCTCGTCCCTTTACTCTAAATGTACGCAGGGCGGGTGCATGTCTATCAATGATCTCCATAAGACCATGCAGTTTCTACATCAGCACACAGATCGATTTTTTCCTAATCAAACCCAAACAGATCATGAACAAAACCCTGCACCACAAAATGTTTTATGTCTCTCTTAATAATAATACGAGGTTTAACCTTTTGGACCTTAGTGTCCCTAATTGTGGCTACAGCACAGTGATCACTCACATCATTCGCAAATACTCCCACAGATGAGTATTTATAGGGAACATTAGTTAGAATGAGATCAATTAGGGAGGATTTATTAGGGGACTTAATGTTGGGGCGAGTAGGACTGTCAACAATCTGAGTAACATTTAAAGAGATACAAAGGTTTTTAAAATCCTCTGATACTGCAGTTAACCAGTTCCAGTTAAAATCACCAAGTAGCACTATTTCCATGTAGTCTAGTTGCGATAAAAGATTTGCTAGCGAAGACAAGGAGTCCTTGACAGCTGAGGGGGGTCTGTAACAGCCCACCACCGTGACCTGTTTTCAGCTGCCTGGTTGGGAACCAAAAAAAAACAATTGACTTTAAGTATTCAGCAGATAGCACATGAATTTAACAGGAAGACAAGCTAACTCACAGCACACACAAAAACTCCACAATTAACAGAGTCCTGCGACTTCCACTGGGGAGGACATGTGACAGTCCATCCGTGAAGACCACCAGACAATCTGAAGACATTTCTAAAAAAGAAAGTCAATACCTCAATAATATGTTGTCAAATAACCAGACCTAGTGAATTACTGTTGTATGTTAGGCTTTGACTGTCCCTTTACCTGAGTATGTCCATGTCTCTGTCACTGATCTTTGGGAAAAGCATCAGCGAATCATATATCTTAATCTGTTTAACTTTGAAGTCCAGCACCTGTGAAGAAAGATAACTGTCACCACTTAATTCAGAATTCTAAGAAAAAAGGTTAAAGTGACATGTAAGTTTTAAAGAATGTCATGGTCTGGTTTATGGCATTTGCATTATATGCAACATTTAATCTGGCCCTCTAGACATGAACTTGCCTGCCAAAAATGTAAATCCGCTATCTTTAACTATCCAGTTCCATAAACATTTCATTTTTGAAAAATAATAATAAAATATTACTGATGGCTCACCCAAAGAATTAAGTGGTTCCCCCTCTCTGGAGAATAATCACCTACAAGTCTTGGCAGGAAGATCTTGTCTGACACCTAAGGCACAACAATAAATGATAACATAATACATGTTAAAAACACATGTGTATTGTTCTTTTGTAGTATGCATTAAAAATAGTAAAATGACCTACAGGGATGGACTTCACAACCCTATCAGTGACTGCTCCACTTCAAATCCAGTCCATTCACGATGCCACAAAATGAAGTCGAAAGTGCCCAAAGAACTGCACTATAACAGAAAATGTAGCATTGATATTATAATAATCCTTAATAATGGTTTTATAACATTATATTTAATGGGGAAAAGTTCAATCTATTACCTTGTTCTCTTGAGCCAGTTGTGCCAGACGATAGCCTGTCTGTCATTGAAAATACATGTTATAATAAAAATATATTTTTCATTGTTTAGTTTTTCACACTTTTTTTTATCAGTATTAGGTAAACATTTCTGGAGCTTCCAAACCAATATTATTTATCTGCACTTACATCATCAGCCATGGCATGTTTACTGAGTACTGTCCCAACAACGTCCTGACGGGCAACACATCTGAATGTCACTTTCTGGATACTGGGAAACGCTTGAGAATTTCTGCCAGGTGGTTGTTCATTCCGACATCCAGTATAAAAAAATTCCATGAGTTTTTCCTTAAATACAACATTATTACAAAATGAACGAGTGTTAAACTGCTTAATTAAAGTTATTTAAAGAAACAATAAAATGGTTGAGGGGTGTGTTTATTCACCTTGTCCTTTAAATCTGTGCATATTGACTGTGGCCAGAAATGAAGATGTAACAGTATTTGAAGATGGATTTTAGGATTGCTGGGCTGGATTAGCATGAGATTATCCTTCTCCTCTGTAAAAATACACAAAAAATATATATTAGTAATTGTCATAAAATAATAACAAAATAATAATGATGAACATGTTTACTACCATGTAAGGGATTAAATCTTTACCAGCAATAAGATCCCAGTTGAAGGTTATGGAAGGCACTTTTTTAGCACTTTCCAAACTCGGAAATATTATAATTATTATTGTTATAATAATCATCTTTCCAAAATTACAGCAGATTGCAAATCCCAGCATTCCATGCAGTCCAATAGACAGCTGGTGTTCACATGGCCTCCATTTGTGCCTTAAAACCTTTTGTGATTTTGTCAGTTGTGCAACATCAAACAAAACCCTCAGAGTTTGTTTGAATTGTGGCTCTTTCATTTGGCACAATGAATATTTTAACAGCTGACAGTTTCACGATGTCAGTTGCTCTGCCACTGAAGAGTTCACTCTCTGTAACGGAGGGTGGGGCAAATGTTTCAGGCTTCTCAACTTCTTCTTCTGGGCGTTTTTGATTATTTCTGATGAAATCTGCATAACAGAGAGAATCGTTCACATTTTCCTGTTATAGGGATGTACTGCTGTGAATCTGTCACTATCTGGGCTTTCTTGCAGTGGTAATGGAGACCTCAGATTCTCACCCACTTGCATGTCAAACGTGTAGTTGCCTGTTGGCTGCCAGTTCGATGATTGTCGGGTTCGTGCACAGAGTCTTCCATCGTTTGGTTGGAAGAGAAGCTGTTTGGTGCGGTTGTTGGTGTGTCGACCAACATGACCTGCTAAATCCGAAATGTAGCAGGTCGGAAAAGTGCTTGAAACTAAGAAGACCATCAGTCATGAGTCTCTTGCCGACTTCGTCAAAACAGAATGTTCATGTAGTACACCTATGCCATGTACACAGGAGAAATGAAGGACACCACCTAAAGCAGGGGTGGGGTGAACCTCCGCTCCCGGGCCGTATACGGCTCCGCGAGACAATTTGGGTACGGCCCTCGAGGTAATTTATAAACACAGCGCAAAAAAAGATTTTTTTTTGAAAAATCTAGACCGCAAAGAATGAACAAGTGAGTGCCTGTTTTCCTAGCACAAGTTCAGGTCACTTGAACACATCACGAGCCTAACGTGTCATCACGTGGTATATGTCTCGTCCGTCTCCGTCTGATAGGGGTGCAGTTCTGAGAGAGAGCACCAGAACGCCACTCCGGCACTTCCAGAATGCAGTACCTCATAAGATTAAGGAGCCATAACATAATGCCGCAGTTGTTGCGGGCTGTGTCTTTAGCTGTAAACCCAGTCGCGATCTTGTTCATTACTGTCAAACTGATCATACAGTCAAAACTTGTTGTTATTAGCATTGGTGCTAGCATGCTAACGAATATAAGAAAGCTTTTTCTATAACCAGTGAGGTAAAGCACATCTTATATATCATCATTATAGTTATAAAAAAAAATTAAGAGAATAAAGTAAACGGTATAAAATACTATATGACAGTAAAAAAAGTTGTTATTAATAAACAAGAATACAGTTTGAAAGGAGTGATTTGTAAAATATCCNACATGAAACTTCCGTTGGGTTGTTTTAAAGTCAAGCTTCAGTTTAAGATTCACCCTGTAATAGAAACATGTGATGGAGCATTACTAACCTGACTCAGATGGTTTGTTTCACCAAACCATCTGAGTCAGGTTAGTAATGCTCCATCACATGTTTCTATTACAGGGTGAATCTTAAACTGAAGCTTGACTTTAAAACAACCCAACGGAAGTTTCATGTAAGTTTAGTTCTTTCACTCGTAGCTCACCCGCAGGGGTGCTAGAGACGGGAGCATGTTGATACGACCTTCCTAGCCGGAGTTATGGCCGCATTTTACAATAAACTTCCGTTGGGTCGCTTAAAAACAAATATCGCAAATCGAATCGCAATATCTATCAGAAAAATCGCAATTAGATTATTTCCCCAAATCGTGCAGCCCTAAACAGTAGTATTGAGTTTCCCTCCGTTGTTGTTAATGTTTAGATCTGCTTGTGTTGGTTGGTCTTTGTGGTTTTTTCGCCACCCTTGATGAAATAATCGCAATTAGTTATTTTTTCCAAATCCTGCAACCATGGTTTGAACCAAATATGAAAAACCGTCGACCCTCAGTTGAAATACACTGCTCTCCGATTGCCAATTATTAAAATTAACACATAAAATCGAACGGACTCAGCTGTTATGAAGTGTGGAGCTCCAGTCACATGATAACTGGAGGGGGATATTGACTCAGGTATCTACTGTAAGATGCTATTGGATGGATCAGTTTTTAATATTGGATTATGATAACAGCTGATTGATACTGTCCATGAGAGAATTTTGGCACTGTTAATGAAAGCAAAACCCCTTTTTAAAATGTTTTTATGAAGCTAATGCTGCTGTGTTTATACTTTATGCATCAGATTGCCTAATATTAACAACATGATGGATGTGATGGTGGCAAGTGTGAGTCACTCTGCTTCTTGGTTTAGTTTAACCAAATGTAATCCTGGAAAGCAAACCCTGCACTCTGCCAAAACACACATCAGTTCCTTACTAAGGCGGATTATTCATTACGTGCCTTTCTCCGATCTATTTAAAGGTGTTTTTCAAAAGATTTATATCGCAAGTGAAACACCAAAACACTTAAATGTAATATCTTCTTCTCCTTCGACTTTACCGCCAGCCTCTGCTCAGCGTTTATGTTGCAGCATGGAAGGAAAATCCAATGACAATAAACATCCACAACTCATAAACATGGGGATCTTTCCATTTCTACATGATATGATCACAGCATGAGACGGGGTGCCTGTGGGTTTTGTTGTAAAACAAAATGTGAAATGTTTAAACCACACAACACAAATGATGTTGAAAATAAATCTGCTCCGCTCGGCCTTTTTTATTGGCCATTTTCTGCACACACACTCATTGGATGGGCTCTTGTATCCCCCACACACACAAATACACAATCAAGTGGCTGGCAACATGGTGGCTACAGCATAATTTCATCTGGAGTCAATAACAAACAGATAAAACGGACAAAGAACAGACACACTGGCTCTCAGGCACTCAGACGCATACACTGAAACTCTGCTCGCCTTATGGCACAGATGCCCCATCTATATATAGAGGCAGCTAAAGACATGACATCACTTCCTGTCTGGCTTATGTAACTGAACAGTTTCTCATTAAGGCTTTCTTTAAGGTATCTCTGAACGAATGGTGCTGATGATGTGGCTCCAACTTGCTGATACGATAATACTTTATTGTCAATTTCGTAAACTATTTAAGAAAATAAATAATCAAACAGACATTGAACATAACATTACCATCCCTGCAGACAGTATTTACGAGACCCTTTAACAATCATTTCATCTTTTTTTATATTTAGGATTTAACTTATGATTAACTGCAGTGTTGAACACAATGACATCCAGAATTGTTGTTCTTCACCAGTGAGATTCCAATTAGTAATGATGTTTTTTTTAAATAAAAAAATATATATTTGAACACACATTTGAAAATCAGGGCCTTAATTGATAGAGAAAGACACATCTCAAACAGAGATTTACAGGTGCCCTTGTATGCTTTTGGCGGTTTTCCCTTTCCTGTAGTGGGTTATATAGGTCTTTTTGTGCATGTAAATGGTCTGCTAAGGTTAGAAGAGGCGCTGCAGCACAGGCAGTAGGAGAAAAATAAAGCAGTTTTTAAACATTTAAGCATGTCACAGTAGAGGCACAAAATGTAAATGTAAACCTGCACATTTGCATAATAAAGCCCCTTTTAATATTACAATAAAATCCCATCTATACATTTTAACATATATATTTTGATCTAGGATTGAAGTCCTTTTTTTAATTGACATAGCATTTTACCTACAGGACTGTCTCAGAAAATTAGAATATTGTGATAAAGTTCTTTATTTTCTGTAATGCAATTAAAAAAACAAAAATGTCATACATTCTGGATTCATTACAAATCAACTGAAATATTGCAAGCCTTTTATTATTTTAATATTGCTGATTATGGCATACAGCTTAAGAAAACTCAAATATCCTATCTCTAAATATTAGAATATCATGAAAAAGTATACTAGTAGGGTGTTCAACGAATCACTTGAATTGTCTAATTAACTCGAAACACCTGCAAGGGTTTCCTGAGCCTTGAAAAACACTCAGCTTGGTTCAGTAAACTAAATCACAAGTATGGGGAAGACTGCTGATCTGACTGCTGTCCAGAGGACCGTCATTGACACCCTCCATCAGGAGGGTAAGACACAAAAAGAAATTTCTCAAAGAGCAAGCTGTTCACAGAGTGCAGTTTCAAAGCACATCCACAAAAAGTCTGTTGGAAGGGGGAAATGTGGCAGGAAACGCTGCACAACCAAGAGAGATGACCGCAGCCTTAACAGCATTG
>NW_011367625.1:21188-25689 GCF_000735185.1 Notothenia coriiceps | reverse complement strand
TTCCTCTGCTTTGGGTTTAGTGGCAGGCCGCAAACAACTTCACGGCGTACACTGCCACCCGAAGTCCCCGGCCGGAAGTCTCCGGAGTTGGGGACTGGCTTCAGTAGAAGCTGCTGGGACTCCCAGCCTTCCGAGTAAATCGCCAGAACGCCGACACCTCCTCATCTCCACCGCTCCCATGTTTTTTTTGTGTTGCCATAAGTTATTCTCTCTCCGTTGGTGCGCGGGGCTAATGCTAATAATGCTAATGCCAGCAAATATAATGGCGGCTTCAAAAAAACTTTTCGGGGCGTGATTTGCAATTCGCCCAGCCAATCAGAAATTGGTACTTTTTTCTCCCCAGGATAGTCCCACCTCTCTAGCAGGCACTACAAATGGAGTTTAAAGTTCTCTTTTTGGTGTGAACGCAAAATTCCAGGCACTATCGGAACTAAACGGGAAAAGTACGGGTAAAAGTACTCCGGTGTGAAAGCGCCTCTTATGTTAAAGGTGGGGTAGGTAATTCCATGGAATGCTCTTAACATCCCAATAGCAATGAATACATTAAATGCTTTCACAATAAATACATAAAAAAACGTCATCTGTGGAAGCCGTAGCGCTGTAAAAAGCACGACCAATCATCTGAGCCGGCCCGGCTAAAGTAACTGGATGGCCTACCTGCCTGTCAGCCTTCCATCTGTGCACAAACTTATCTCGTGCCCTCATTGGTCATGTGCGTGTTCGTGTGTGTTGGAGGAGGGGCTCTGTGAGGAAGTCTGAAGGAAGGGGCAGATTTTTTTCGGCTGCGTATTTTCAAACTCTAGTGCACTCGAGCTGGTTTCTCAATTCTTACCTACCATTAATGTTTTAATTGTATCCCAAAATATGATTAATATTTATATACATTTTTATGTATTTTCAATTTATTAGTTTATTCATTTTTTGCCTGTGTTTTTTTATCCATATTTTATTTTATTTATATTCTTTGTCTTCTTCACTTAAAAATAAAAACTTGCCTTCAGATTTAAGGCACACAATAAGGCATGTTTTACTTTTACTGTATGTATAAAAAAATGTGGGGGATTCTCAATACAGGACATGTATGCAATAAACTGAATCAATTAATACAAAGTAAAAAAAGCAAATAATTATTTAATAACTATAGAATTCCTTCGACTAACTTGAAAGCTCACATGCAAAGTGTATAAGATATTTCAGCAGGGGGCGGTGTGGACTCATCACTGGATATCAGTCTGATGATGATGATGATGTGATGTAATTAGATGTTAAAGCCTCATGGGGGCGCTACAGACACCTCAGACAGAAATAACTTCTAAATCGGTGGAACTGAGGAGACAACTGACGCAGCTGATATAAATCACCAGACTCTTGTCACTCTGTTGCAACTCTGAGATGTTATCAGCAGGATTTTTGTGAAACAGAAACCGATTTGTTCTGTTATTGAGCAAGTGATGCTTCAGTATCAACTGTAAAACACTGCTGTACCAATCACCAGAGGTGGAAAAAGAACATTTACTTAAAGCTTCAGGGTAAAAATACTCAGTTAAAGAACAAGTCCTGCATTCAAAATGTTACTTAAGTAGATGAGCAACAAAATATACTTTAAGTACCAAAAGTAAATGTACTCATTGTGCAGAATAGTCCATTAAGCACCATATATTTTACATTATTGTATTGAAGTTATTGTTGCATTAATGTGTTCATCAATTCAATGTCGCATTTGGTAAAAGTGGAGTTAATTTGAAGTATTTTATGTACTATAGGTTGATTTCTGTTTTGTATTAATAACCTCAATCTGCAAAGTAACTTGTAGGTAAATATGTAAAATAAATGTAATGGGGTTAGAGTATAAATGTGAAAATATTCAAACTACCTTAATCTTTTACTTAAGTACAGTACTTGAGTAAATGTCTTAGCTACATTTCACCTCTGTGAATCCCTCACATAATACTTTTTCCAATGAAGGGGATCCAAAAACTTTGATATAAAGTCCTCTGCAACTATTTGGACATTTGCTTTATGAATCCAGTTTGCAGCGCGTTACACTAATGCTAATGTATTATTTCCTGTCCTCACCTGAACTTCCTGTATTTGTGGAGAGGAAGCAGAGTCAGAGCTGAAGAGGTTTGCGTGTGAAGAGACTTCGAAATATAAATTGAAGATGGTGATAAGCGGTTTCCTGCACGTTTAGTAGAAGGTGATGAGTTTTTCTTTTGCAGCAGGTTTGAAGGAATGTTGTCCTGCACGACACATTTTTCATCTGAATCTCATCAGTGTGTCTCAGCTCCTGCAGTAAACAGCTGTGAGCATCTTTAAGTTAAAACAGTTGTGACTTTATGCTGCTCGCAGATTTAAATGCTGATATCTGGGGTTCCTACTGAGGCGCAGTGGACTAGTGCAGTGGTGTTTGGATCAGGGGGTCACAGGTTCAAACCCCACTGCAGTCAGCATGTCGTTGTGTCCCTGAGACACTTCACCCCAAATTGCTCCTGTGGGGATTGTCCACAGTGTTGAGTTTTGGATAAAAGCATCTAACAAGTGACATGTCATGTAATGTAATGAGGGATTTCAAAGTAAAGACACAAAGTGATAAAACCAGTTGGGATTACAAATTGTATAAACAGGGGTTGAAACTATAATACCATTTATTTTCATAATCGTTGAAAAAAAAAATCATTTAGTTACAGTTNGACTATTTTATAAAAGTGTTTTACTGTTGACAGTATGAGTCGAGTTATTATAGCCTTCATCACTTGCTTTAAGACATTTAAACTGCACCGAAAGTATGTCACATACTTTCGGTGCAGTTTAAATGTCTTAAAGCAAGTGATGAAGGCTATAATAACTCGACTCATACTGTCAACAGTAAAACACTTTTATAAAATAGTCTTTCAAACGCCAACATCTCTTTCAACCACAATCATTACCTGTTCTTAGCAATAAGCGTTTCGATAACTCGTCCCTGGTTGTATTTGTAGAACATTTTCTGTAATTCACTTTCACGTGAGGTATTTCCCTCTACAGATGATCACACTTTATTAGGGTTAAAGGTGGGGTAGGTAATTTTGGAGAAACCAGCTTGAGTGCGCTAGAATTTGAAAATACACAGCCGGAAAAAATCTGCCCCTTCCTTACAGAGCCCCTCCCCCAACACACACGAACACACACATGACCAATGAGGGCACGAGATAAGTTTGTGCACAGATGGAAGGCTGACAGGCAGGTAGGCCATCCAGTTACTTTAGCCGGGCCGGCTCAGATGATTGGTCGTGCTTTTTACAGCGCCACGGCTTCCACAGATGACATTTTGTATGTATTTATTCTCAAAGCATTTAATGTATTCATTGCTATCGGGATGTTAAGAGCATTCCATGGAATATAACAACAAGTGTTTCTGAAGTGAATTACCTACCCCACCTTTAAGTGCTGTTCTTGCATTTTGAAATACTTTCTATTATATTAATATTTATCAGAACAGACAACAAATAATCAGCAATTAAAACCAAGCAAACGTTCTATTACTTTCATTGACTGCACTCAAGTGCGGCATAGAAACACTCCGGTACAGGGGAGACAAAAATAAATACAAATTTGAAAATGTTTTGTTTAACTGTAGTGATGTCTGTTAGATTAATTTTTTCAAATCATCTGTGCTTACGACGAACAACAATAATAATAATAATACATTTGATTAATATAACATTTTTTCTAAGTACTTAAAGACACTTTACAATACAAAAAGGTTGTATAAAAGAATGCAAGAATTCCGAAAACATTTGAACAAAACACAAGATACAATGAAATGGATTAGAGAGACTTGTGAAGTAGGGGGAAGGAGTAAAGAAACATGTTTTTAAAATACAAAAATGTAAAATAATCAGTTAACTCAACAGGAGCAGGTAAGTATTGTACTCACAGCTGTTTGTGCTGGTACTGCTGTTTGGACTGACAGAGCAGGGTCTTACTCTGAGCCGCCATCATCTGGCTCTCTGCTGCCGCCCGCAGGCTGGAGCACGCCTCCATCTGATGACCCGCCTCCGTCACGTTCTGCTGCAGCGCATCGATGTGATCTGCACACACATACACACACACACACACACATTTAGCTGAACTGTAACCCACCAATATTCTACATACAGTATCGAGCATGTGCCATAGTAATGTGTGATTACAGAAAAAAGGAGCTCACACACACACACACACACACACACACGCAAACACACACACAAACACACGCACATACCATGTATACATCACTTCAGGGGACATTACATTGACTTACATACATTTCCTGGAGACTCATCCTAACCTTAAAATTAATGATTCCCGTTATGGGGACCTCCATTATGTCCCCATAAGGGAGGCGAGTCCCCACACGTGACTGTGTAAACAGATTTAGGTCCCCAAAAGTATAGTAATGCTAGGCCACACACACACACACACACACACACACACACACACACACACACACACACACACACACACACACACACACACACAC
>NW_011367625.1:19369-21104 GCF_000735185.1 Notothenia coriiceps | reverse complement strand
TCTTCACCCTAAAATGAATGATTCCCGTTATGGGGACCTCCATTATGTCCCCATAAGGGAGGCGAGTCCCCACACGTGACTGTGTAAACAGATTTAGGTCCCCACAAGTATAGTAATGCTAGGCCACACACACACACACACACACACACACACACACACACACACACACACACACACACACACACACACACACACACACACACACGTCCCGAATGAAACTATGATCCAACGAACATTACAGAATAAATACCTGTTTTCTGTTATATTAGACTCTACAACTAAAGTTCTGGCTTCAGCATTTAAAATAATAAAATGGGCTTAACGTTGGCGCCCCCGTGTGGTCAGTTGGGGAAACATACATCCATGAAGATGTAAATTAAAAAAATTCCTTTTCAGGTTGTTTCCTTACAAGATAATGTAGATGTATATATGGTAGTATTACATATAGATGTTTATTAAAAGGATTTTGTAATCTGTATTTTGAAAACCCCCCAAAAAAGCATAATAATAATCAATGTGCCATGAATATAATTAAGCATGGCACACATGAGCAAGGCAGGACAATAATAATACACACAGTTTAAAAACAACAAAGACATTAGAAAAGCTAAAGCCTCGATCATTATGAATTCACCACCGAGCAGAAACACTTATACACTTGAGACTGAAAATCAAATGTTTATGCTCTGGGCAACTTTTGTTTTAATTATCGTTTCTATTTTTAGCGTCTGATGCAGTGAAACTGTTGTCCAACATAGCAACAGTAACCAAGGGGGGGATAAGGCCACCTTATAATGGAAGAAGTACTCAGATCCTTTAATTAAGAAGAAGAAATGGTAAAACTGGAGTCTAAAAATAACCTGAATTCAAGCAAAGACGTTTTATGAGCTAAATGGACTTGAGGTATCAAAAGTAAATGTTTATTTTATTGTGCAGAATGGCTTTATTTAATAAATGATATTGTGTTATCCTATATTTATCAGTAACTAGGGTTGTAGTTTGTCAATGCGGGCCCACATTAGATCGAATAAAGTACTTTAAAAGTGGAATACTTAAGTACGTAGTTACATGACATCACTTGATGACGTAGAATCGAGTGTTTTCTGAGCTTCTTAACTTATAAGGAGACGGTGTGTGTGTTATTATTGCAGAATGACAGCAGTGTGTGTTATCTGAGGAATGATTGAAGCTGCCAGCTCTCATGTTTTCTGTTCTCTAGCTTGTTTGTGGGAAGGTTTTGCATCAGTGAGCTCCCTTCCAGAAATCAGTTTCATTTCTGCTTGAAATGCTTTTTGTCTGCTCTTAACAAACTGACACTTATCTTAACAAACGAAACAAACGTTTAACAAGAACTGTTTGAGTAAGTTCTGAGGCTAAATAACAATTAGAGGTCTTTGTACCGCAATCAGTATTTCAATGACTTCAGATGTTTTGCTTAAGTAAGATTTCAATATACATAATAAGAGAGGAGGAAGAGGAGGGAGGTAGGGAGATAAGGAGATTAGAGAAGGAGAGGATATGAAGAAGGAAGGAGAGGAGAGGAGGAGATGGGGGGAGGTAGGAAGGAAGGAAAGAGAGGAGAGGAGAGGAGGAGATGGGGGGAGGTAGGAAAGAAGGAGAGGAGAGGAGGAGATGGAGGGAGGTAGGAAAGAAGGAGAGGATATGAGGAAGGAAGGAGAGGAGAGGAGGAAATGGGGGGAGGTAGGAAAGAAGGAAAGAGAGGAGAGGAGATGAG
>NW_011367625.1:15516-18776 GCF_000735185.1 Notothenia coriiceps | reverse complement strand
GAGTTGAAGCGTTTGTTTGAACAGTCTGCAGGAGGCAGGGACTTGCTTTCAAGCAGAACAGGGCAAACAAACTTAGAGGAGTGTTTACGTGTTCGGTGTAATGACGTAGAACGACCTCCACAACTTCTGTAGTCCTATTCAGCCACTTGGTAACAACCATCGTTTCTCAGACACGTGAACTCTTCAGAAATCACCAGTGGGGTCACTGCTGATGGATTTAATGTCGTAGAACGAAACGTGATCCTTCTCTTCAATGTGTCTCAACCACAGACCTTATTTCCAGCTATTTTCCAAAATCCTATGGAGAGATCCCATTGGCTCTGAGACGAGGGAACAGGAAGTGGAGAAATGCTGACTCACTTCCGGGTTTTAGGACTCGTCACTGCACCACTCTATAAAAGGTCCACCTTATCTTACCTTACCTTATCTTAACTTATCAATGCCTCCTCCAGTGTTTCCTCCAGTGCCTCCTCCAGTGCCTCCTCCAGTGTCTCCTCCAATGCCTCCTCCACCCTCAGCTGGTACAGGAAAGCTGCAGGTCGGAGTCCAGAGCTGCTGCTCAGCTTCAGGTCTTCAGACGTCTCTAACGTGACGTACGGCCCTGGTGTTAGTCCAGATAAAGTCTCAGCTTCAGTCGACGGTTCGTTGCTGCTGCACGACTCCAGACTGAACGACTCAGCAGTTTATTACTGTGGCTTGACTCGGGGAGAAGAGCAGAAGAAGAAGAGAGCAACGCCATAGGACATTTTTTGGAAATCATGTTCCCTCTGAAGATAGTTGATTTTGCCATTTTCTGTCATGTTGAGACTCTTGATCTCAGTTTTTACTTGTATCTGATTATTTTTACTATTTCATTTTTTGACATTTTGTTTCATGATTTTTTCATTTGATTTGATGATTTTAACCTTTTATTATCATTTTGACTATTGTCCCATTATACCACTTTTATCTCGTGATTTTTACTTATAATCTCATTATTTTGACGTGATCGCACCACTTGTCAATTGTTTCTTATCCCGTGATCAGATTCAGTCTGTCAATTATAGTTTCTTACTTACAGTAATGTTTTCTTTTATAATTGATTCAGACTATAGGTACGCCAAGTCTTACCTGAACACAACATTTATGTCATCAGTCGTGTTGTCATATATTTCAATTACTTTATTAAAATGTTTCGTTTTGTTGGAATATTTTTTGTTTGTTTTTTCTAGTTGTTGCCCCATGAGGGTCATGATTTTTTCATGTGTCCTTCGGTTGTCTTTTCTGTTTATTTGTGGTTATGTTAATGCTATTTATGGTCTATTCCCATCTGATATATTCTAGTTATATTTTGAGTGTTTGGTGGTTTTTGCCTTTTTGCAGTCATTTAAATAATAATGATAATAATAATACATTATATTTATAAAGCGCTTTTCCTGGTGCTCAAAGCGCTTTACGTTTTTTTTGGTCATTTTGAGACTCTATTTACAGCTTTGTAGTAGTTTTGGTCTTGATGTAGTCTTGTGTGTCCTTCTTTCGTCATTTTATGTTATTTTGAGTCCTTTTCGAGTCTCTATGAGTACAAATATAGAAGTCATATGATATAGGCCATGTTTGTTTTGATTTCTTAAACAAAGCCACAGGTGCAGTTAAATATAATATTACACTGCAGATTTACACATTAAACCACAACTAGGATAATGTAGCTACTCACAGAATTTTCACCTCAATAACATCACATAGCCTACACAGCAAGCAGTTCAAACAAACAGAGATAACAGAGGAGGTTAACCAGCATTGAGACAGACAGGTAAACAGGACTCAGGTGAGCAACAACAACACAAAAACAGTTAGAGAGGGGTATGTGACTCACGTTGTGTAAAGTCCCATCTCTTTTCGTTCATGGCGCAATAACCGCTTTTCTCCGTCCTCTCAGATAATCAAAAATGTGACGCCATGTTGTTTGTTGACAGAGAAATGCTTGTCTTCCCGCCATCCATTCATCTCCGAAAATCTAACTACCTGTCTCAGTAAAATCGACTGACTTCATTTAAATATATTCTTCATTGTTATGTTTATTCATAGTTTACATTTGATTCATTAAATATTACTTTTAAATCGGATTCACCTGGTTTCTCTCAGGAAGACTCAATCCGATTGTCTCTTCAGTTTAAACTGCAGTACCGCCTCTCACCGCTGAAACTGCCTGATATCTAACCGTTACGGTTAGGGGGGCACTGTTTCACTAATTTAAAGAAACTTCCAGAACTTTATAAACACACAATTTATAAAACAATAGAGATTTATTTTAAGAATGTTATATAATTGAATGATGAAAATGAAGACAAACAATAATTTCACAGTAAACTATGTACCTAAATCATCTAGGTGTAGTCATGGACTCTGACCTGTCACATTAAAACAATTACTAAATCAGCCTACTATCACCTAACATATCTAGGATTAAAAGACTAATGTCACAGCAGGATTTGGAAAAACTTGTCCATGCTTTTATCTTCAGTAGACTGGACTACTGTAATGGTGTCTTTACAGGAAAGCTGCAGCTGATTCAGAACGCTGCTGCTCGAGTCCTCACTAACACTAAGAAAGACGAACACTTCACTCCTGTTCTGAAGTCTTTACACTGGCTTCCTGTGTGTCAAAGAATAGATTTCAAAATACTGCTGCTGCTGGTTTATAAAGCTTTGAAAGGTTTAGGCCCAAAATACATTTCTGATCTACTACTAAATTATGAACCATCCAGATCTCTCAGGTCTTCAGGGACTGGTCAGCTTTCTGTCCCCAGAGTCAGAACTAAAGATGGAAAAGCAGCGTTCAGTTATTATGCTCCAAATATCTGGAACAAACTCCCAGAAACCTGCAGGTCCGCTACAACTCTTACTACTTTTAAATCCAGGCTGAAGACTTTTCTTTTTGCCGCTGCTTTTAATTGAAACTGAGCCGTTGTGTTCATCAGTAAAGTGGAACTTCTGTCTGAATGTCTTTCATTTTTGTAAAGCACCTTGAATTGCCTTGTGTTGAAAGGTACTATATAAACTTGCCTTGCCTTGCCTAAATAAAAACTGGAAAACACAACAACATCAAAGTTTCAAAGATCCAAAACTTATATTTGTATGTAAAGTTTTCTGAAAGTTAATGTTAAAACAGTAAATGAGGCATTATGGGATCTACATAAATAATTAAAATCAAGTTAGTACAATCAACTTAATGAGTATTTTAAATGTTTTCTTCGCATATAAAATTAGACATTTAATGAAAGC
>NW_011367625.1:0-15476 GCF_000735185.1 Notothenia coriiceps | reverse complement strand
CTATAATAAATATCTGGAACAAACTCCCAGAAACCTGCAGGTCCGCTACAACTCTGACTACTTTTAAATCAAGGCTGAAGACTTTTCTTTATGTCGTTGCTTTTAATTGAAACTGAGCCGTTGTGTTCATCAGTAAAGTGGAACTTCTGTCTGAATGTCTTTCATTTTTGTAAAGCATCTTGAATTGCCTTGTGTTGAAAGGTGCTATATAAACTTGCCTTGCCTTGCCTAAATTTAAAACTGGAAAACACAACAACATCAAAGTGATATTATAGATTAAAAAAGGCAACTATTCAAAGATCCAAAACTTATATTTGTATGTAAAGTTTTCTGAAAGTTTATGTTAAAACAGTAAATGAGGCATTATGGGATCTACATAAATAATTAAAATCAAGTTAGTACAATCAACTTAATGAGTATTTTAAATGTTTTCTTCGCATGTAAAATTAGACATTTAATGAAAGCTGAATATTTTAAATAATAAAATGATTTGACATCAGGAAGAACTACAGAGTGTTACTGATACATTATGCCTGTTTTTCTCAGACACCAACAACAATTTCGGATCAACAGCATTAGTGAGAAAAATGTCCTGTTTTTCTGTCCTTCACCAACTGAACCAACGGTCTGATCCCAGAGCAGCTTCTCCCTGGAGACGTTTGCCGTTCTGCAACAACAGTTTTCATGCTTTCCCGTTAAAAAAAGTCTCACTAACACACAGCAGATCTGCAGACTTCAGACTGACTGCAGCAGCGAATACAAGGACCATTAACTAAGGTATGTCTTTTTCTTTAAAACTTCTATTGAGGACATTAAACTAACATCAAAACAATGAAAAATTGCTGGTTTTGAAAGATTCAAATAACATAGTATGGCCTTTTGTTGAAACATCTCTATGAGGAGTTAAAATACTCATACTGATATCTTTCTTTAGGACTTCAGAATAAAGTAGAAACATCATTTGGGGAACCTTAAATTAAGTTCAAAACAACAATATGTGGACTTTTATTTAAGGAAAGCCATCATGTGGACTTCTTTATGAAACCTGGGTCAAAAAACGTAAAATAAAAACTTAAGATCTTAAGAATTACGAACTCTGACATTATTATAAGGACTTTAGAAACATTTTAAAACATATATCAACTACAATAACTTTTATTTTTACAGTCATTCTCCTTCACCAGGACTTTATAAACGCTGAGACTTCAGGATGGACACAACATTGACCTTCATCGTCCTCCTGCGGTGAGACAAAAACATAAATAATAATTTTCAGTTTAAGTTTCAGTGTTTCCTGAGGTTGTAATAACAATCTGTTTCCTCCTGCAGATGTTGGATTGTTTGCTCTCGACCCAGCCGACAGTCGGTCTCGTTCTCGATGGTTTTCAGTGATGGGACTCTTCTGCTAGTGGACGCTGATGAAGACGAGCTTCATCTTCACCATCAGAACAAGACAGCAGGTACGATGCAAAACTTTAAAGATGAAATGAGAGGATGAAAATATTTCAAAAAGATTACAATCAGTAAAAAGAAAGTTATGGGATTATACACTTGTGTCACTATTTGTAGTCATTCTGTGTCCTTTTTGCTTCTTTAGTAGTTGTTGTGTATCATCTTTTGTCTCTATCATATTTCATGTCTTGTTGTAGTTGTTTTACTTCTTCTTCTTGTTTTGAGTCATTTTGAGTCATTTTGTGTCTCTTTAAGGTGTTTTATGTCTCTTAAGTCTCATGACGCTTCTCTATGCGCTCGTTTTGCTTCTATTTGTACTACGTTCACGTCTCTTTGTGGTCGTTTTTAGTTCATAGAGCTCCTGTCACTAACAGGCCAACTTCCTCTTGACTGGTGGGGAAATCATACGCTCAATTTCAGCACGGCTATAGAGACAATGAAAGACATCAATACTAGACTTATCTGCATATCATCTGTATAACAATCAATCAATCATGATATTACAAATGTTTTTCCTGATCTTTTGAAGTTTTGACAAGCCAAATGTTTATTCCACCTAGAAATCTGTTTTATTTTGACGTCACACCGACCATTGTCATTATTTTCTATAGTTGATTCAAATGTACCCCCTTTTATCTTGAAATTCTTCCACAAAAGTGTAAATTCAACATGTATATTTTTTACTTTCTTGTTTATTTCTAGTCTCCTTAATTTGTGTTGTACATTGCCATGTCTTTTTTATGCTGTTCCAACACAAACATGTCCCAAATTGGGATCAATAAAGTACTTCTTATCTTATCTTACTCCACGTCTATCTGCAGGTTCTGCTCCATCAGTTCAGATGTTATCGTCCATCCCTTTCTCTCTGGACCCCGGATCTCCTCACCTTCTGGTCTGCGTCCTCACCGGGTTAAACTCACCTCGGCAGGACGTCCTGTGGTGGGTCGACGACGCAGAAGTGACATCATCAGGCGCCATTGTGTCACGGATGATGTCACAGGAGGGCGGGGCTTACAGTGTCACCGCAGTGTGGGAGGTACCGGCGGCAGAGTGGAGGTCCTGGTCCACGTACTGTTGTGGGATGGTACAAGAGGGGCTGGTTTACACAGAGAAACGCTGCTCACAGGACTGATGGAGACTCAGAGGTCACCGGGTCGAGTCCCAGACCGGACACACACACAAAGCTGCAAACCAGGGGTGTCCAAACTCGGCTCTCAGCCAATTCAAAAAGTATAATGGAATATGGCCCACAAATAAAACTTGTGCTTTTCTTATATTGTACTTCTTAAATTTATATGTACAAATATATTACACAGTAGTATTCATGTGTTAATATGTCCACTCTTTAAATACATTCAGCCATTTAAAGATGGAAACATGTTCTAACATATCTTAGTTGATAAGAAAAAAGCCCAATGACTTATTTACATAACAAACTTGAAATAAACCCTTCATATTTCCTCTCATTATATCTGAGCCTCCTGTTTTAAGGAATGACATTCCAACACAATAAATGCAACCCTACGGAGAGCTGTGTTTTTTCATCAATATTATCAACCATCATTTACCAAAATTTGATTGATTTTTCTAACTTAGAACTTATGAGGCAATATACCTAGCGGCCCAGCCCTTCGCATATTTTTCTGTATGTGGCCCTCGGTGAAAAAAGTTTGGACACCCCTGCTGTAAACCGAAGGACCAGCTGATGACTGTAACGCTTAAATGACTGCAGTATGTCGTGATTGATGAATACAAGAATACAAATATTAATCTCTTAAACAGTTGGTGGGTTCATCAAAGGACACAGAGATGACTTCTGCTTTTGCTGTGAGCGTGTACATATATATTTACGTGTATATTTTGAATATACCCCTGTAAAAGTAAAAAAACATCTCACTCACCTGGGCTCAGCCTCTGCACGTGTTGAAGCTGAAGACTGTCAAATCTTTTAATCTTTTTGTTGAGGTCGTTTTGAATGTTTTTGAGTTGATTTGCGTTTCAATGTTGTTTCTGTTTTGCGCTTTTTTGTTTATTTGATTATTATATTTTTACATTGTTTTTACGAGGTTTTTTTTGTTTGCTGTTGTACTGTGTGTTTCTTAGATTGATTTTTAGAGTTATTTCTGAATCTATTTTTGTGCCCTCTTTAGATGGAGATGTGGTGACAAGTATTTTTTGTCTTTTTACGTTTTTGCAGCTCTCAGGATTGCTGTTGTGCATTTCTTTGTAGTTTTTAAGCATTAGTTCGATTTTTATGTCTCTTCGTGTTGTTTTTTTTGGTCATTTGGTGTATGTTAGTATTCTTATCTGTCTCTTAGAGTCTTCTCCACCCGGGATGTAAACAGAAATCTGTCCATGTCTCTGTGTTTCCTCCAGAAGAAAGAATAAGACTGATTTATCTTTTACAGTACATGTGATGTAAAACCCCTGAGAGTCAGAGTCCTGCAGGAGGCAAACTGAGTCTTTAATCTGATATGATCAACAGAAAGTAAATAATACATGCAGAGATACACATGTTAACAGCTGTCACACTGTCAGCTTATATCCTTTAAAATAAAATAAGAGGTACGAGTTCACTCAGCAAACACAAAACAATGAACACAGTTTAACCCTCCAGCCCCCGGACTGTCCCTCCGAATAAAGAGAAGCAAAAATATTCATGTTTTTACATAAGAGTATATATGTAAATCAAATATACAGAGTACATGCTTTCTACCATGACAGATAGTTATCCAGTGAGTTCATTTGGCAAGAAGTTATTACAGCAGAAGACTCGTTTTGACCAGAGGAACCAAACTGCACATCAGTCAGACCTTCAAAGCTTTGATCAAGAAACGCCCACTTTGACTCACAACCAATCACAGAGCTGTTCTGCCCAATAACGTCTTAAAAAAGTGTTTAAAATGTGCACAAAACCTGGAGGAAAATTTAATAAAATTGACCTAAAATCTACTAATTGATTATTACAGATCATGTTAAGTGTTTTTTTAAGTGGATGATGTAAACAGTTTTAAGGATAAAGTTTTCTTCTCCATTGAAATCTCAAGTGTGTTAGTAAATAAAAAGCGTATATACCTTTAGCATCATGTTAATATTTGACACAGATTTCATGTTACAAAGGCTTTACTTGATGTTGAATTTACAAGATGGAAAGTGGTATGTTTTTTTACAGGGCGAATTTGCATTAAACTAAAATCCCTACCCATGGAGAAAAGCCACATGATGGGATCTTATAATAAACATCATAATACATTTTAAAAAATGTAATAAGGAATTACAATAACTGCGTCCTTTTCCACCCAAAATAAAAACGTGTTTCCAGGACTTTTTGGGCTCCATTTTTGGGAGGGCTGGTTCCTCTTTAAAGAGATTTTCTTTCAAATTGAGCATTTTATTTGGTGGCAGAGAACCTTTACTTCAGTTTGGTCCGTCCTGGCCACCGTAGTTTTGTGTGTTTTTGTTTCTGGTGGGTTCAAGATTGATTTCTTTCCAGTCTGATTATCTTTATTATTATTTTTGAAGCCCCTGTACAAAGAGAGGTAGAACGTGTAGTCCAAAGGGTTTCATTGAAAGGTTTACTTTGGTTCTTCAACTTGGACCTTATCTCACCACGTTGTTATGTCTTTGGGAGGAATTTTTTTTGTTAATTTGCAGACTGAAGCTACGAAATGGGTTGCAATGTTATTGATCACTGTCACCGTCAATTTCCACTAAAAGTGCTTGTTTTTGCCCCTGCCAGAGCAAGATGTCTAAGAATATTTGACAACATTAGGGAAAGGACCCATACAGAGAAATTAGACCCTTTCCCCCCGGTCTATTTGTAATTGTGTCTATCCCAATTTTGCTTTAAACATTTATATACATGCACAAAAACCTACAGGAAACCCCAAAATATTATTAAATGTAAGAATTTAATCTTTATTTATTTATTTCCAAAATGTTTAAAACAAACTTGAAATGGATTTAATTTGACGGTGATTAATTTCCTGATAGGATTTCATTGCCTGGCTGCAGCACTCTTGATCAATACTGGACTAATATCTAGAATTGCTGTCCCCATTATACATTTAAACATGAAAACATGGGCAAATAGTTTCCAGGTTCAAATATACCCTTTAATGGCGAAAGTCAAATTTTGAATATTTTTTTTGGGGGGGGGGGTTTGAACACTGATTGTGTCTCTGGTCGGGCGGTAAAGTTTTCAGATATAATCTTAAAACCAAACTATGTACAGTGCAAACAGGAGATCATCATCACCACTGCTGATAAAAGTGTAAACAACACTGCGTTTTACTCACTAACACGACACGTCACTGAAATAAACACCGGGTCTATCTACTCATTCGGCCGCAGAATAAATCCAGCGGGAATCGCCAGTAAAGAGTAGAAAGGACTTTTAAAAAAGAAAGCAGATCGTCTCTTCAAACTTTTCTCAGAGTCTCTTTGTCTGAAGCTGCCCCGACACTCAAAGAGATGCAGAAGCTGCTCTGTTTCTCCTCGTCCTTCACACCCGTGTCCATGCAGGCATGTGTTTAATAATAAAATACAATCAGCTCCGTCCTGAGCATTCGAGGAAAAAGTCACCTTCTGTTTCCAAAAGAGGAAGAAGTCTCTGTTTGTCCCATTTCAAGTACGAGTCAGAACTATTTCTTCATTGTATCCATCCGCCCAGTGCCTCTGGTTTTACATTTCTGTTTTTGTGCGGATCAAACCTAAGACTGTGTAAACAAAGAGCCTTAAAGTCTCAAAAGTAAAGCCTTAATGGAAGCACCTCAAATCACACTCTCTAATAACCAGCAGGGGGCAACCTTTCTGGTTCTGAAAAGTGTCTATGAGAGCCTATGAGAAAATGACCTTGCCTCTTACTTAAATGATCCCAGTAAAGATTTTCTTAATGAGTTTATGGTTCAAACCGCTAGTTTCTAGTGTTTATTAATACAGCATGATGTTTATTTTTT
The DNA here is from genome assembly GCF_000735185.1 of Notothenia coriiceps. Taxonomy (NCBI): domain Eukaryota; kingdom Metazoa; phylum Chordata; class Actinopteri; order Perciformes; family Nototheniidae; genus Notothenia; species Notothenia coriiceps. The sequence goes on along the minus strand of NW_011367625.1, from coordinate 9,066 downwards.
AAATGACGGTCCCATTTAGAGTAAAGTAGACGATAAAGGAGCGGCCTTATGATTGAAAGGTCGCTACCACTTATTATAGAGACAAACAAGATATGTGGTTGAGCTACTGAGGTGTTGGTAGGTGTTTGAGCTGTTTTCCACTGCTTCCAGTATTTATGCTAAGCTAGGCTAACCACATCTAGACTACGTCTGAACTTCTTACTATCAAAGAAATTGTTGTTTTAATTGGCATTTAAGTACAGGCCAAACTGATTTATTGTCGGTTTCCCATTAACATGCTAGGTTAAAATATTTAAATTAATAAAGAGAGCACACATTTCCAAGAAAAATGGTCTCTGAGATCAAACTCTACATTTGCATGAACATTTTTTCCAAATTCTCTGAGATTTAAGTCAAAAATTTAAGGAACTATGGTTTATTTTTTTGTCGAAGATCCACATGGCTTCACTTTGCAAAGTCGGATCTTCACTTTGCTCAGAAATGTATGATCCAGAATAGTTTTCAAATGTAGTTTTCTCATAAATGTGTTTATTCTCATTAATTGACCACTTTAACCTCAGAGAATATCCCTAAAGGGATTTTCTTGTCATATTCTCCCACAATCCAAGGTTCCATATAACGACCTAAAAGGCCAATGTTCTTGCCTAGCTTGAGTAACTCGTAAGTCCCTTGGAACTAGTGCTATCCTTGAATCATGTCCAGCCTCTTTACTAAAAACCAGCAGCTCAACAATGAAGACTGACCAACTGTCCTGGCTGCGAAAACACCCAACAAACCCTTAAGTGTATCTGTTAGCACGTTAGCGTAGCTGCAGATATGGAAGTTTAATGTTAAACGTTAGCTCCGTTTGTAACCGAAGCTTTAGGTTCATTTGGTCCCTTTAAGTGATTTGAGATGTTTTTAGAGAAGAGGAAGATGAAGTTAAGTTTTTCTAAAAGCGATATGTGATCACTGGCAGGGGGCGGTCTTACTGGCAGGCTCCGCCCCCGGCATGAAGCCGTTGCTGAGGCTGCTGGGACTTGAAGCCGTGGTCAGTGTGGCGTCAACCTTGGAACTGGGCTCGACCAATGAGAAGCTTTTCTGCTGCAGGCGGGGCTGAACTAGCATCGTTTTGGGGATGACGGACGCCTGTCGAATACCATCGACACGGAGAGGTGGCCTGATAGGGGTGGGGCCTGTGGGTGTGGGGGAGGGGCCTGTTGGCGTTGGGGCGGGGCCCGTGGTCGTGGCTTCAGAGCTGGGGGGGGGCTCTGGGGTGCATGGAGGAGACGGGGTGAGGGCACTTTGGTCGGAGGGCTTTGATTCGTCGTCCTGGTCTGGAGGCGGGGCTTCTTCATCAGCGGGGGAGGGGCTTGTGGACTCTGGAGGCGGGTCTTGCTGCATGCTGCTCTGCCTCGACGTCCCTGAGCCCGGGATCTCACAGCTGTCGGTGCGACGCCGCGAGCTCTCGTGCATCCGACTGGTGGCCACTACGGCCTTCATGGCAGCCTGTTGACAGAAATACACTGTTTGTAAAACACTGAACGTACTCTTCCAATATCAGAGTAACATGATACAAAAGGTATCCCAACTGTAGCTGTGAACATGACAGGATGTCTGATCAGGACTGTTTGAGGCATATGATAGCTATGTGATTAACATGATGATTCAGCCTCTATGGAGAGAGACATATGACAAGCATGATCATTTCTGACGTGGAGCTAATCTGAAGTAAACATTGAATACTGCTTTCTATTCCTCCATCTTGTGACTGTGGAACTCCCTCTCTTGGATATCAGCATGTGAAGGACACTGTTCAGGAACTAGTTGATGCTCTGTATGTGATGACTACTTCCATTCTGGAGAGGGAACTAAAGAGTTTTCATGAACTAAGTTCTCATGAACCTTTGTGGGAAAAGTACTGCGGTGTGAACGCGCCTATTGATAACTGATTATCGACCATAATGTGAAAATGTGACAAGCTCACTTTTTTGACCAAAGCTATTACTGACCCCACAATTGAAAGAAATTACGCCAATATCTTTACCTTTTCTTAAAGTCTAAACACTGTTGAAGCTTAATGAACAAGAGGAATTATTTAACACACACACTTCATCTTCACACAGACAGTATGTACGTAAAGAGTTGGATTTTAACTCTTTGCTGTTTTTCGCTTCTTCCAAGACCTCACCTTAAGTTTGCGGCGAGCGTTAAACTCCAGTAGTTTCCTCTGGGCGGTGTCCATGTGAGAGAAGCGGGCGGCTTTTCCGAGCACCCATGGGTGCTGCAGGGCTTCCCGCACACTGAGACGCTTGTGAGGGTCGAGGACGATCAGCTTACTGACCTGCAGGCAGATAAACAGGGTCATTTAAACCAGGTCCAAGTGAAGCACCCCCAACGAAAAACCAATGGGTAACAATTGTGGAAGAAATATTGTTGATGGAAAAACTGACTTGAAATACAACTCAACAGAAAGTGGAAAAATGGACTCTATTCAAAACTCGAAACAAAGACAATTGACTAGAACAATAGTTACAGGTATCTTCAAGAATATAATAACATGAAGACATATCCTTAGCTTTTTATTTTATTTTAATTTTTGTATTGCTTTGCTGGCCTTTTGTTACATGATTGTAATGTTGTTGTTGTTGTTGTTATTGCCATGTGTAATGTGACAATAACGATTTAAATTACAAAATGTCACTAAAAGAGACTCAAAATGACCAAAAAGACAAAAAAAATGAACTGAAAAATATGCAAAATGTCAGCAAATGTCCAGAGGAGGAACTCACCAGATCCTTGGCGTTGAGGGACACGTCGTCCCACCACGGAGACACAAACTCGTAGTCGCAGTTGAGGATTCGGCTGTACATGTACTGATCTCCTCTCGGGTCGAAGAAGGGCTCGAACCCACAGAGTCTGGAGAACAGGAAGTACAGTTCATGATATAACTGCTTTCAATATGTTACTTGTGGCTCAGACAATCGCTGAATGACTTTACAAATGTCACAGTTATACCACATTTTACGGATAATATGGCAAGTCAGAAATAAATGTGTTGATCCATTTTCTAAGTCTTTCTCTTCTGCGTTTATGGCTTTTGAGCAGGTGAATAAAATGTTTTGCCGGATCACCTTTTTTAAAGCGTTGGTTATTGTAATACCCATTTTGGGCCACAAGAGGCTCTAAATACTAAAAAGCATTCATGTTTTCTTTCGGGTAAGTTTTAATTTTTCATGCATTTTAAACACAAGTTAATGGCATTTTGGGAAATTCAGCTGACACGTCTTTCTGTTTGTATAAATGTATGTATAAAAATCAATGCTAATCTTCAGTTTTTTGATCTGCTTGTTTCTGCTATACTCTAAATTATGTTTATTTTTCTATTCTGATTAATTTTATTGCATCTTGTTTGTTTGTAAGCTTGTTTAAAATGTTGTTTTTTGGTAAAGTGCCTCCTAGTATTTAACAAAGCTCTATAGCAGCGGTTCCCAACCTGTGGGCCGAGGCCCCCTAGTGGTCCGCGAAGGCACTGCAAGTGGGCCGCCAAATAATTGTTCTTTTTGCAAAACATTATGATTTGTGTTATTTTAACCTCTTTTCCTTTCTCTTTCTTGATCCTCCTTAGCAACGCTCATTACAGTCCTTGACAGCGGTCTGTTCTACTGGATTAACAACGTGTCACATGTTCTGAATCGACCAATCAGAACTTTATTTAGCCTCCGTATGGTTTATGGTTGAATGTGGGCCGGGAAAAAAAATGTGATTCTTAAGTGGGCCCCGAGTTGAAAAAGGTTAGAAACCGTTGCTCTATAGAATTGACATGTAATATTCTTATCATGGGGTAGTGGTGCACTCTACCCTCTTGTGGCCGAAACGAGTACTACAAAAATAAAAACACAAAAAGTTCCTTTATTCAATTTTTACAGTTTTCTTTAAAAGGAATTAAAAAAGATTATCCAGCAACCAGATTTCATTTTTTTCTCATCTGACTCTCTGGGCTTCTGTGACATTAAAACTGAGTGATCAGAACATTTCCGCCTGTACGCCGACATTAAGTCGTTATCGACAGTAAACCCATTTGTAGTCTCCATTAACACACCCAGTTCATGTCTGAGGAAATTGATAAACAGGAAGCTGTGTTTCACATTAGTACTGAGATCTGTCAGCGCAAAATAAATATTCATTAGACTGTCCTCTGTGTCTGTACTGCTGTCCCCATATTGCTGCTATTTCATGTTTGTTTTCTTATCAATACAATATTTAAAGTTTGAAAGGGTGTTAAATGAAATTTGGTGATGATTAATGGTTTTTGTGTTCATGTAATAGCAGTTATAACAGGACCGGTCAATTTTGACCGCGAACACCAAAGTAAGGGGGGGGAACGAAGGCAATAGGAAATTAGCATGTCTTCGTATTGTGAGTCTCTATGTTGCATGTCTTAAAGGTCCCCTATTATACTCTTATTGAACAATAACACATCTGTCTAGATAATTCAGATGATAATATAATATCTCTGGTGCATTTATAGCCAAATATATAGAGTATAGTTGCAAAATTAAGAGATATTCCAAGCTACAAATTGTATTCGAAAGACATTTAAAAAAACACTTTTGTTTGGGACAGATCCTCTTAAATAAATTACACACTAATAATTGAATATATTTTTCAATAGTAATGAGAATTATGATGCGAAAATCCTTGCAATATTGTGAATTACTGTATATGGATATTGAAATATCAGCCAAAACAATCACAATTGTTATTTTTTGATGTTAATTAATGTGTCCCTCTTAATTAAACCAATACAATCACTGTTATGAGACAGACAGTGAAACCCAAACACATAATTTAACATATTTTTCAATGGTAATGAGAATTATGATGCATCGGTTATTTGTAATGTTAATTAATGTGCACTGTCCCTCTTAAAGGTCCCCTATCATACTGTTTTTCATCAATATATTATAGGTATCAGATATATACAAAACCTGTCTCTGATTGGCTGAAACACCAAACAGATCATTGTAGCATTACCCATAATCCCCTCTGTTTCAGCCCTGTTTCAAAAGTGCTGATTCTCTGTCTGTTACTTTAGATGAAAATAAGGAGCCACTCGCCACGCCCCTCTGAGAGAGATTTGGTTACAAAGAACACAATAGTGCTCTAGGAGGGCTTTCACACCAACAAGGTTCCCGTTTTAGCTCCGTACTAGTGCTTTTCTGGTTCGGAACGTCGCTGATTTTCTCCCCAACGGCGTAACGGCGCTCAAAACAACAACAACAACAACAACGGGGGACTGCTTCGGCTCGATGATCGTGTTATTTTAATCATACGAAGCCAGATTAAATTAAATAACGACTTCTCCAACCGTATACTTTTCTCCAGAGTGCCGTGGTTAATTGTTTATTAATGTGTTTCAGCGGCATGTACCGACCGCTGCAGTGCTGCTCTTCTTTATTCTCCCGTTAGCTCCGGGTTAGTGCTCACACGGCTGTAAAGCATTCACTGTCCGACTGTCACACAAGCAGCTGATACATATCCCCAATTCCCCAAAAGTGAATGTGAGTCAGTCTGAATTGACGCTGTTTGGCATCACAACGCTGTTATTAAAGTTTCTCTGGTATAAAATGGGTGATGTTACCATAGCGACCGAAGCCTACCTTACCTTGGTTGCTGATTGGCTAATGGTTACACAAGCCAAAAAATCGTTATGACCTAATAAAGTGGCCAAAATCTGATCAGCTCATTTTCAGACAGGTTTTTATAGAAATGGATCAGGACTAAAAGAGAGAGAATCTTTTTTCCTGAAACTTTCAGAATCTCTATACACAGAGGGGACACAAGTGGATTTTGCATAATAGGTGACTAATAAAATAAATAAACTAATAAAATCCATGTTCTGAGACAGACGGAGTGATGAATCCTAATGTCTCTGATGTGTGTGGTGTGATCGGACTCACAGGATGTAGAGGATGACGCCCACCGACCACATGTCCACCTCGGGGCCGTACGCGTTCCCTCGCAGGATCTCCGGAGCTACGGGTGTAGAGAGAGAGAAGAGCCCGTTAGATGCCAGATGGCCGACAGAAGCTCCAACTGAGAGTAATGTGAAATCCCACAGAGCAGCGGGTACAGTGAACGCATCGCTGCAGCCGCTGTCGGACATCAAAGCAACAACACAGGTCATTGAACACATCTCCAGCTGATATGATACGGTACTTCAACTAAAAAATACTGTTACTGGTACTTCTGATGTGTATTTTTGTAATTTTTAATTTGTGTAATTTCTATTTTTATCTTTAATATTTTATTCATGCCTCTTAATTAATATTTTGCTATTTTTGGCTGTTCACTTTTGCTTTAACAATGAACATTTCCCCTCTGTATAAAGATTTTCAGATTCTGATTCTGACTATCATCGTTGGGGCCGAGTTAAAGTAAACTGGGGGTGTGAGATTAGCAGAAGGCAATTGGGAAGAAGTGGTCTATCTTAAACCTATCCTCTCTTTAGTCACCTGAGGTAAGGTGAACAACACATTTACAAAAAGCACGCACAGAGACGCTGTTAGTTACAATTGTAATAACTAAAACATGAATTCAAATGATTTGTTAAACAAAACTACGGTGGCAAACGCGCCTCAACAGCCCGAAACATTACCATTAGGAGAAACGGGCTGCACATGTTTCGTCAAGATGGTGGATGTTTTCTAAGAACTACATAATTAAAGGGGCTCTTTACTCCTTTTTGGGTGGGGTTTTACCTTTCCTGTAGTGTGTTATATCGTTTTAATGTTAATGGTCTGCAGAGGCTAAAATTCCATAGAGTTTCTCTCCCACACTCCCCCCCCTGTCTGAACAGCCTCCATTGGACCCCTTTGTTTACTTCCATAACATAATGACATCTATATGTAACTCTCGCACTTCTATTGGCTAGTGCTCCTACGTGATAGGCTAAGGGGCGGGAGATCTCTAGGCGGTTGACCAATCACAACAGAGCCGACCAGCTAACCAATCAGAGCAGACTGGGCCCTTGTTTCAGACAGAGGGTGAAAAAAGGTGCTGCAGCACAGGCAGTATGAGAAAAATAAAGAGCTTTTTGAACATTAAAGCATGGAGGCATGTAGAGACACTACATACTGATATACACCTGAACATCAGCAGGAGAGGACTCTTTAAAGTAGAGACACTACATACTGATATACACCTGAACATCAGCAGGAGAGGACTCTTTAAAGTAGAGACACTACATACTGATATACACCTGAACATCAGCAGGAGAGGACTCTTTAAAGTAGAGACACTACATACTGATATACACCTGAACATCAGCAGGAGAGGACTCTTTAAAGTAGAGACACTACATACTGATATACACCTGAACATCAGCAGGAGAGGACTCTTTAAAGTAGAGACACTACATACTGATATACACCTGAACATCAGCAGGAGAGGACTCTTTAAAGTAGAGACACTACATACTGATATACACCTGAACATCAGCAGGAGAGGACTCTTTAAAGTAGAGACACTACATACTGAAATACACCTGAACATCAGCAGGAGAGGACTCTTTAAAGTAGAGACACTACATACTGATATACACCTGAACATGAGCAGGAGAGGACTCTTTAAAGTAGAGACACTACATACTGATATACACCTGAACATCAGCAGGAGAGGACTCTTTAAAGTAGAGACACTACATACTGATATACACCTGAACATCAGCAGGAGAGGACTCTTTAAAGTAGAGACACTACACACTAATATACACCTGAACATCACCCTTCCCCTCACCTGGATGTTGAGCAGGAAGGAGTTGTTCGCCTCCCTCAGCATCTCCTCCCTCCCCTCCTCCGTCAGCTCGATGCTGTTCATTCGGCTCCTGAACAGCTGTTTGAAGCGATGAGGGCTGCTGACTCCGGGGAACGAGAAGAACGACAGTCCATCTTTACTGCTCAGTCCCAAGGACTTCTGGGTAATCTTCCCCAGCACCTGACCCCCTGACAGGTCGCCCAGGTAACGGGTGTAGGCGTGAGCCACCAGCAGATAAGGACTCTCTGCACCAATCTGAGGAACAAGAAGCCATTCCTGAATATTAACACTTTTTCCTCACAAGCGATCATTTTGACTTCATAGTGTTTCATTTTCAGATTGGATTCTGGCCAGGGTACTGATATACACCTGAACATCAGCAGGAGAGGACTCTTTAAAGTAGAGATACTATATACTGATATACACCTGAACATCAGCAGGAGAGGACTCTTTAAAGTAGAGACACTCAATACTGATATACACCTGAACATCAGCAGGAGAGAACTCTTTAAAGTAGACAGATAAACTAACCGCAGTAGCCCGGCGTGCCACAGACCGTCTTCATGGTCACCTGATCATCGATGATTTTGGAAAGACCAAAGTCGGCTGTAAGAGAGAAAAAACATTCCTCCGTTAATTTGATATAAAAACATATGATTCATCGTTCCCCTCGGCTGTTGAAAAGCTGTTTCTTCCACTGAGGTGTTTCTGCAGTTTCTATTTAAAGTGAAATGAGGGCGTGAAGAGGAGCAGAGTAAGTAAGGGAAGTGTTGGTGAGAAATAGGAGGCTGAATGTGACCTTCCTCCATCTGTAGAGGCTCGCTGCAGGCCGGCCATCTGGAGGCAGATCCGCCTAATGACTGGATCTGATAATGAGTCTGTTATATTCTCATTGTGTTCAAACTGAAGGACAGGACATGATGCTGCGTTCAGGTTCTGTCATTTCTATAACTTTGGCATGCATTGACGATATGAAAAAAGGGGTTCATTATGACTCGTCCTTAAACACTGCAGAGCCCATACCGTGTTCCAGTTAGTGTTCACTTCCTGTCTGCCTTCTTCTGCTCATTTATCTGACGTCCAGCGCTCCGTCATTTAACCTCTTTTCCTTTCTCTTTCTTGATCCTCCTTAGCAACGGTCATTATAGTCCCTGACAGCGTACTGTACTACTGGATTAAAGGTCCCCTATTATACTGTTTTTCATCAATATATCACAGGTCTCAGATATATCCAGAACCTCTCTCTGATTGGCTGAAACACCAAACAGA